>NC_056619.1:11072795-11073773 GCF_018340385.1 Cyprinus carpio | reverse complement strand
GCAGAATGTGATGTACACAAATATAAAACACCATGGTAACAAACATAACACTAAAATCATGCAATTAACATTAATCTAACAACATAAGATGTAACATAAAACACTAATGCACATAACTAGTAAGAAAATAATTTAGGAAACAATTATTTAAATGAAAATCAATTCAATGTGAAGTGTCACCTGGAATTCTGGAAATGCTGAAAAACTACATTAGGTCAACTACAGTTTTTCACCATACATCACAATTGACAAAAAAATATTTTAACCAAAAATCACAATAGATGTCCCATTAGATTTGTTATAGTTTTTCAGCATACATAGTTAAGGAAACTTACTGTTAAATATTTTTAATACCGTTAAAATGAAAGCATACATCAAAAGTAAATAAACACAGTAATCCTGGTTCTCAATGCTGGTACTCAGGCACACACACACCACACACACACACACACACACACACCACACACACACACACACACACACACACACACACACACACACTTCACCACCAGCAGGTTGTGATTAAATTACCTGCTCATGATCCCTGCCTAAATCGTTTTCAATTTTCATTTTAAGAGATTTAATATGGATCATGGTTTGGCTGACACCCCCCCCAAAATCCATCCACCACTACCCCCCATCCACCACTACACACTCCCTCCTAATCTAGAGCAATCTCTAGGACAGGAGTCACTCGTGCTTTAGACCAGCGACAGACAGCGACTCCAGCAAGAGACTAAACAGCTGGTCACCATTACAGTTATTGGTGTTATTCTGAGCATGTGTGACCTGATATCAGTCATAATCACTCACAAACACACATTAAATATGAGCACACAAATCAGTGGATATGATACTTCACACTCATGACCCAGAGAGGAGCTATCTTTCTTGGGGAGGGGAGAGAAGCAGATGGGGGTCTGTGTCTCCTGTCTGGAAGAGATCGTCTGATCCAAATGGCACATGATGATCACCAGA
>NC_056619.1:11070046-11071795 GCF_018340385.1 Cyprinus carpio | reverse complement strand
CCTTAACAACCTGAGTCTAGCTGGCCCCACTGACTCAGTTGTCTAAATAAACTCTTGTTAAAGCTGTGCAGTGCCTGGACTCTTGGCCTTCTTCTCTGGATAGGCCTTGATGTCCTCTGTTAACGCCTCCAAGCAGATCGCCAGGTTGTCTTGCAGTGGCACTCAGTTGGTTAAAGCGTCTGTCTGTAGACAAGGAATCCAGGTCGATCGGCCAGCTGACCTTATGGTGATCAATACCACCTGTTGTTGTGGTTTCTGCTTTCAGCAAACAGAATGTGCTGCCTGAGTCCACAGCGGTGGGCCGTGGCTTAGCTGGTCAAAGCGTCTTGTCTTGTAAACAGGAGATCCTGGGTTCGAATCCAGCGGTGCCTTGAATCTGCTCTCACTGTGTGGTTCTAGTCTGGAACAAGGCGATAGTGGTTGATGCGAGTCAATTTGCAGGCTGGCGCAGTGGACTTGTTTCTTCAAAAAACGTGAGTGCGTACAGACTGGCAAAATCATATTTTAAGCTGTGCAGTGCCTGTATGTTGCGCGTTTTTCTATGGAGTGCTTTGATCCTCTAAGTACGATCCTCCCAGAGACCACACCACGTGGAGTTGGTAGCAGAGTAGCTGGAGTTGGTTAAAAGCGTCTGTCACCGTAAGCAGGAGATCCTGGGTTCGAATCCAAGCGATTGCCTTTAATAGATCGATCATGATCCCTCAACCATGTATTAGCTTTCTAAGATCCCGGACAGCAAGCAGGGATGAGTGAGGTGCAGAGATCAAGCTATGCAGGCTGAAGATCCGTGGACTAGTTTGTTTAAAAAAAAAAAGTGAAAGTGGCGTGACATACGTAAGTGTGGTGACCCATACTCAGGAGTGGTGCTCTGCATTTAACTCATCCAAAGTGCACACACAGCGGTGAACACGACTAACACCATGCGTGGAGCATTGGGCAGCCATTTATGATGCGCTTGCACCGGGAGCAGTTGGGGGGGTCCGGTGCACTTGCTCAGTGGGCACCTCAGTCGTGGTATTGCCGGCCCGAGACTCCAACCCACCACCTTAGGGTTAGAGTCAAACTCTCTAACCATTGTAGGCCACCATCAACAGGAGATCATGGGTGAGAATCCCAGCATTTCCTTGTTTGTCCGCTTCGTGTGTCTTTGCGCGGCCGTCCCTTGTGGGAGTTTAAAGCTTTGAAAAACAACCCCTCAGCAGCTTTTGAAGGATAGCACACCATGCAAACGTACATCAAGGTGAGGCACTTGGCTTCCGTGCTGTCTGTAAACCGCGCTCCTGTTTTGCACCCTGTGGTGTCTCTTGCGGTTGTTTGCGCTCGTCGGCTCGTTGCCATTGGACAGGGAGACCCTGACAATTGCTGCTGTTTCTGAACTGGCTACACTGCATAGAGACCTCGAGGACCCGTTTTTCCCGGCATCAGAGCGCCGCCTGGATCATTTAGAAGCATGCTGACAGGCTCTTTGGTGCAAATGGATAGCTTATTGGACTTTTCTATATTTCCAAATGAGGCCATTCAAAGTTTGTGGGTCTCTCCAGAATTGCGTCTTTTGGCATTCTGTAAGGAGCGTCGGCCAACAAACACAGAGGCTAGCCGCACCCCTCTCGTTGTCCCAAAAAAATCTTTAGGCTGTGAAGTGCCTGGCCGTGCCCTCTTTCTCTGATCCTCCAAATCACCGCCCTAGGAAACAGTTTTTTTCCAGGTTGGCGCCGTATTTAGTTGGTTAAAGCGCCTTTGTCTAGTAAA
>NC_056619.1:11045741-11069046 GCF_018340385.1 Cyprinus carpio | reverse complement strand
ACCTGAACAGACCGACAAAAAGGTAGAATTTTAATTTAGGTCAGGTTCTTTGCAAGCCGGTTTTCTCAAAAGACAGTGTAGCAGATTTTTATGGCATTAAAACTACATTATCAAAAAAATTGAGAGTTGAGGTGCAAATCAGTCAAATTGTCCCAGTCATATGTTTTATTACTCAGTCAACTACCATGAATACTATAAGTAATGCTATTATTTCCATCGGCGCAACCCAGGTTGACAGCATCTTTTTTACCTCTGTGCTAAAAGGCCTATGGCATCTCAGCAGTTTACCTTCAACATTAGCACGCTATGCTCCCTAGAACTTTTCTGAGTAACAGAACAGATATTTTTATCTGTTTATTCCTGTTATTCCTGACATGTATACTCTCTTCCTGTTTCCTGCAGTTTCCTTCACTCTGCAGTTTTTTGTTGTTGATTGGTCATCCTTGATTGTCTCCCAATGTGTTCCTTATAAGCCCATATAAAGCCTTGGTGTTTACTATGTGTCACGGTACTGTGTCGAAGGTAAATGTGCACAACAAAGATGAAGGCAAAATAGTATTTTAATAATCCACAAAGAGGGTTATACACCAGGCAGGTAGTTGACACACGTAGAACCATAGGAAATATACACAATACCGGAACAAGATATAGGGATCAGACTAGGACTTAAATACATTGGCAAATGAAGATGATTGACAAGACACCACCTGAACATAATGATACAATCAAGGGGAGACAGAAACTAGGTCAGGGAACATGTGGGAAATCAAATTCAAAGTCCATGAGATGTGACATGTTACCCCCCTCCCGGAAGGCATGACCTCGTGCCAAAGAGACAAAGAAAGGGATGGAGGGGGGACTTTGGAGGAGGACAAAGGAGTGGATTTTTGGATGGTGACAGGGGATGGCAAAGGGGGCTGGCAGGAAGGCAAGCTGACAATACTGGTGGTGTTTCAAGTGGAGGATGGACCCCTGGGAGGAGGACGACAAACAGAGTCTAGAGTGGATAAGACGGAGGAAGGAGCCAGGATGGACACATGAGGGACTTGGAGCAGGAGGACCCAAGTGGGACCCAGGCCACAGCCATGAAGGCAACACACGGTGGAGCCGACGGAGGGAGGAGCCATGGTGGAGGAAGGGCTGATGGCTCCAGGGGGCCGACCGATGACGGTGGAGCAGGTGGAGCCCAAGGCAGAGACAGAGAGTTAATAAGCCACGGTGACGTGGAGCATCCGGAGGGCCAAGGCAGAGCAGATGGCTCCGGCGACTGAGACAGAGTCGGGGTTCTGGAAGGGCTGTGATGGAGCCAGAGTGACAGAGATCCAAGGTGGAGCCGGTGGGAAGGAGGAGTCTGCGAGAGCTGGAGGGATGAGGTGCAGCTGGAGGAGTGGAGTCCCAAGGAGACACTGACTGACCAAGGCAGAGCCGGAGGGACGAGGGAGCCCGGCGGAGCTGGTGAACTGATGAGCCATGGCGGAGAGGATGGAGCTAAGAGCCATGGCAAAAGGGCAGAAGATGGCAAGGCTGAGGCAGCAGTGGTGATAGGATGAGGCAGAAGAGGGAGGGTGGGTGGAAATTCAAAACAGTCCAAAGCTTCTGGGATGGTGTGTGCTGCCCATACACACAAAATAGCAACTCCCATCACCGGGAGAGCAGCAGATAAGGGTAACAACCTCTGTGGTTGTAACAGGACAGACAGATAGTTTAGGGCAGACAGACAGTTCACAAATGGCCTGCTTAGCCATAAAACAGGACAGAAAGAAGATTCAGAGGATGAAGGAAGATACGCAGGGCTTGAATTGAGGGGGATGGCATCCCCCGGTGGAAAAAAAATGACTAAAAGCATTCCCCCTGTAAAACCACCATCCCATCTTACCATCCCCATTTAATCATGCACATTAAATATTACAATTCTCGACTTATTATAATTCACGAACTAAATAATGGCAATTAGCCAATCAGAACTCGGTTCTGTAACAAGCTGTGCACAAGCTGAAGCAAGTTTCCCTAATTTTTCGTGCAAAATGGTTCAAGCGCAACTTTTGAAGTTCTTTAAAAAGAAGACAACAGAAGGTATGATTTTTCCTTGATTAGAATTTAAAGACATTTCCCTGACATAATGTCATTGTGCTGTATGTGTGACTGTGAGGGACTGAGAGATGATAGGAGAGCTGACGAGTATGTCACCGACTTTGCAAAAAACAAACAAAACACATCTTGAGTCCAAGCATTCACTGCGTGATGAAGCCCATGAAAAGCAGAATGCACAAATAATTCAAGCAATGAAAGAAAAAAATACCCATGTATAAGTTTTTATGTTTTTATATTCATTGCACAAGCAATGTACTTTTCTGACAGCAGTGTAGAGCAACATGGTGTTTCATTCCTTGAATTAATCTGTTTTTGAACGAATCATGTGAGCCAGGGATTCTACAGTCCATTCATTTGTTTAGTTTTGAATAGTTCCAACCATAATTAACAAATCCTTTGATTTGAACAATTCAATAAACCATTTATTAAAACAGGGATTTGTTGCCACCTACGGGCGGTTTTATTGACATCTTTATTTATCCATGACAGTCCTAAACCAGCCAAGGTGCCAGCACAAAAAACACATTCAGCAAAATATTGTTTACTTAGCAGTATTGACCAAAATTCCTCCATTTCAGGCTCCAGAAGGAAAAAAAGAGCTTAAAAATAATAGATTGTTTAATAAGCCTAATTTTTCATTAAATAAAAACCTTTTTAGACAAATTTTGTAATCATTGTGTTAAATGAGATATGGGACAAACACCAACAACATTCTTTTATTTATTTATTAATTTGTTTTTAAGAATTTCAAGGAAGGAAAGGAATCTTTTCTTTGTCTCCCTCTCTCTCCTTTCCTCTCTCTCCCTCACTTCTCATTGCCATCTCTCTTCTCTTTCTCTTGCTTCTCTTTCTTGTCTTTCCTCTCTCACTTGTCTCTCTCATTCTCTTGGTCCTCCTTCTCCTCCATTTCTCTCCATCGTCTCTCCTCTCTCTCAGCAGCTTCCCGCTCTCTCTCCGCTTCCCTCTCCTCCATCTCTCTGATGATGTCCTCCAGGTGTTTTGGCCTTTTCCGTGTAGCCCTCGCTGGCTCTGGGCTCACTGAGGATGAGAACTCACATCAACATCTGGGGCCAGAAGAGGCAATAAGGGCAGGTGGAGTGATGGAGGGTCTGCCCCCAATTGCCTCATCCATGGCACTGTACCACTTCCAGGATGCTGTTGGCTCTTCATCCTCAGTGCTAACAGTCGGTGGACATTTCAGATCCTACAAAAATGCACAAACAAAATAAAAAAGCAGTCATTTTGATAGCACAATGTAATTTGATTTCTGTATTAGAAGTAACAAAATTATCTTACGTTAATTTGTTTTTTTATTTTTTATTACAAATGCTGCTGTCACTCTGCCTTGCAGGTCCTGCTGCACCACAAAAGCTCTGCAGCAAATGAACAAAAGAAATCAGAAAAGTGCTGTAATAAAAATTACAATAATTGAAATAAACTACAACTTAAGATTTAAATAGATTTTTATTAATTTCTGTAGTATACTCACTCAAAGCCTTTGATGGCAGCATTTCACTTTCTGGTGAAGAGGGCTTCATTAGTCGCTCTCCACCGGATAAGCAGACGTGTGTGATCATCTGTCCCTGTAACATCCAGACAAGATTCAAGTTACCTCTGAGGTTTATGTGCTTAAAACTACATTTACATGTTGAGGTAGTTGATAATGTGTTAAGCAGCTTTCTATCCAACACAAATGTTACTAAATTTTTCAACAGTACTAATGGACAAAGAAAACAGAGTACTTATATTTAGTTACTTTATGGAAGTTTATTTACATTACTTACATTCATCTATTGCAAACAGTGCTGACAACAGTGAATTGTACTACACAATGGCACACATATAAATCCCTCAGATGTCTACATATCTAGGACCTATTAGACATACTCATATGAAATTTATATAGAAGATTTTCCTACCAGATATTAAATAGACATTTAGTAATCATATTTAAGATGTATATGGTTTAAAATGTATGTAAATCTACTTTGGAGGCATGTGTGTGCTTCCTAGAGCCCCCCTGTTCGCTGAATCGCTATACATTTTATGTTTACATACATTTTTGTTTTGTAATACTCACATTTGTAAACACCCTCATCCAAGTTTTCAGCCATGTTCGATTATGACGTATCCTCTTCTTCTTCTTTATGGTGTATCCTCTCCCGTGGCCTCCTGGGATAGAAAAGTATCCATCGGATGAGCACTCAAGAATCTGGGAAGAAGCAGTAGGCCATCCAGGAACTACTCGACTACTCTTTTATGAATACTGAGGTTCGGACACACTTATTCGCTCACCTACTGCTTTTCCCTTACTATATAGTAGAGAAGTAGGCAGTTTCGGACACAGCCTATGTTCTTGGTCAGTTGTTATATGAGTGTTTTGTTTTCTTGTTATCTGTTCTTGTTTTTCCCCTTCCCTTTTTATTCCCATTATGTGCCTGCATTGTAAAATATGTTTTTAAAGATCCATGACACATCAAATCTGATTATATTTTATATAAATAATAATGTTGTTTGTCTTCTTCTACTTATTTTTTAATCAGTTATTAACACTGGGATATTTTATGTTATTTTTATATTGTATGCTATATTTATACTGTATTATGTTAATTTGTATTGCATTATTTAGTATTGTCATCCTGAGGGTGTTTTATTACTGGGCAACACTGTGCTCTGTTTAATTTAGAATTTTTTATTGCCTGTATTATGATGGTGGTTATCAGTATATTGTATTTGAACAGAATTCATTTTATAAAGCAGGTTAATATTACTGATTAATTTCAATGAATGAGAAAGCACAATAGCTAGAAATGAATACACAAGATTTGAGCATTAGCTTGTTAGGGTGTATGTCAAACATCCATGACATTACAGTTCACTGTGCATTGTGCACTGTGCATGCATTCACTGTGTTTTTCTGGAATGTTTATCCTCCTTATTTGTTAATAAGCACTGCACCCTTTAAAGCTGGGGCAAGTGCATTTTGATGTGTTTAAACTGATTAGCTGCCTGTTCATTTTTGTTTTTTATCATCAATAGATTTCTAAGCTGCCTCACTCAGTAAAGCCACTGATCCCACCAGGCAACTACATCAAACTGAAAAAACCCACAGAGATGTTCTTATGAAACAGATGATAAACAGACTAATGGAGCAACAGCCGTGCGTGTTAATAAAACACAGTTGTAGCACTGCAATAGGTTGGAGTTATTCAAATGAGCTTTTTGTGCCTTGTACACATTTGTTCGATTTGAGTCCTGTGCAGGTTGATTTAACCAATTAATGACCCTTAGAGGCTCTAATGAGGTAATTAGCTGAATCCTGGGCTGTGGTGTGTAGCCGCAACCTGCAAATGTGGCCCTTAAGGGTTATGAGCAATGTTAATTCATATTTGTTCATTTCAAATAGCAGCACATGCCTATTGTGTGTGTTAAAGCTGAGGGTGGATTAGTGAGGTTTCTATGGTTACTGGCAGAACACTGTTTGTTTATTTGTACTCTTTTGTTCTCCTATGCATTTTTATTCTTATAATCTTAATTGTCTTTCTTTCTTAAATACATAGACAGAAACACAATAAAGCCAGTGTTTCTGTATTAAAAGAAAACTGAGTAATTGTAAATTAATACGACTGAAAACGTGTTCAACATGATATGTCCCTGGTTGAATTGCGCTTTTAGAAAAAAACAAAATAAAATAACTATATATATATATATACAAAATCTGCCACTGGCCGGTACCTTTTCAAAAAGGTACACTTTTGTTCCTTTCACGTACTAATATCTACCTTTAAGATAGCACTATGCAATCTTTAAAAAGGTAGGCCTACTGGCTCAGAAAGTGTAGATTAAATACTGCATTGCTTCAAAGAATTTTTTTCTTTGTAATACTGCATCAAAATATAATCAATTCTCTCCTCTTCCTCATAAATTACTTTTGCTGCTGCTGTCATTCAGACCATGAAGGCTATTGCATATAAACGCCTCAGATGCTCCAACATCTAAAGTGATTTTTAAAGGTATAGCTCTGTGTGTGTGTGTGTGTGTGTGTGTGTGTGTGTGTGTGTGTGTGTGTGTGTGTAGTTCACCTTACGGCATGGGGACAGAATGTCCCCAAAAAAATGGCGATATCCAAAATCCTTGTCTTTGTGGTTTTTTACAAAATTTAAAAATGCAGAAAGTTTCCTGAGGGATGGGTTTAGGTGTAGGGTTGGGATAAGACAATATAAAATACAGTTGGAACAGAAGAAAAAAAATAAACCTATGGAATGTCCCCATAAAACATGGAAATCCAAACCTGTGTGTGTTGGTAACCAAACAGTTTTGGTTATCAGTGATTTCCATTGAAAAAAAAATAAAAAAATAAAAAAATAAAATTCGTTTTCCATACACAGATGTTTGTCATATATATATGACAATTTTATTTCATTAGCTTGGGTGTTGTATGTTGGCAGGATGCTATTTTTATTTATGTCAGTGTTCATGAAATCATGAAATATCTTAAATATAGTAGATAGTTCACAAAAAAAATTACAATTCTGTTATCATTCACTCACACTCATGTCATCCCAGACCCTTTTGTTAATCTTAGAAACACAAATGAAGATGTTTTTTAAAGGGGTCATATGATGCTTTTTTAAAAGATCATTATTTTGTGTATTTGGTGTAACAGTCATGCTTTAATGTTAAAAAAAAACACATTATTTTTCAAATACTGTACATTATTTTAGGTCCTCTATGCCCCACCTCTCTCAAAAGCGTTGTTTTCTACAAAGTCCCTCCTTCCGACAAGCGCAGTCTGCTCTGATTGGCCTGTTGACCCAGTGCATTGTGATTGGCCAAACACTGCAAGCACTCGTTGGAAATGTAACGCCCCTTTACATAATCACAAGCTTCATCTTTCAAAATAAATGTAAAGACTGTTAATAATGTCCTTAGTTTTACCATCAGTTCAAGCCGGAAAGGGGAACAGAGACGCGTGACAGAAACAGTGATGAAGCTCCTATGTGTTTGCAGTACACAAGACACGGCCGGTTAAGACAGCTGACTCCACTGTGTGACCCTCTCTCTCTCTCTCTCTCTCTCACACACACACACACACACATACACGATGCGCAAAACTCCGCATTTGAACAGTCAATAGCAAACACTTACACTAATAACGAAACATACCTACAGTAGCTGATTCAGAAGCGCCAGATTATCATAGCAAAGTCAGAATTACCTCCTCTCCTAGGTTCACGAAACGGTCGTCCATAAAATGCGTTGCTGTTCTGTTGTAAGTAATCTTAAAGATTCCTAAATGCATCTACTTTCGTAAGGCCAAATAAACTGCTCTTGCTTTCGTCTAGAAACACACAGCATCTCCCTGACATGGCTGCTTCAACACTAACTGCAGTTACTGAAACCACGCCTTCTTTCTTTGTGTGAACATTTGGGCAGCATTATGCAAATATTTCCAAATAGTGACGTAGACGTGGGGGCATGTTTGAATGGGCCGTTTTAGGCGGGCATGGCAGAGTCTTAACTTTGATAAAGAATATCTCTTTGAATTTGATACTTTGGTCTTTGCAACTTTACAGATCTTCTTCATGCACCAAGAGCTTGTAACACTCCAAAGAGAAAGGAAAAATTGAAAACAAATCCATATGAATCCAGCTGGTTTAATACCATGAAGTCATGAAGACATACAATCAGTTTCTATGATGAATGGATTTAATTAAAGCTTTAATCCATTAAAACACACATAGATTCATTTCACACATTCATGTGGATTAGTTTTATGACACCTTTATGATATTTTTGGATCTTTTAAATGATGACAGAATTTTCTTTTTCAAATGACTGTCCTTTAAGAGTTTTAAAACAGAGACATTTCTTACGGTGCTGCATCTGGATGGACCAAAGTCAACAGTTTCTTCCTAATTTCTTTAGTGCTGAGCAAAACAAAATGCTGTGCCATACTTTAAACAAGCTTCACTTTATGGCACAGTTAATAATATTTACCAGATTTTATAATCAAAACAGTCAAAAATGTTGCTTTCCACACTGTATCTGATTTACAGATCAGTACTAGGGCTCTGCATGATTTGTGACAAAATTGATGAGGCTGATAAATTAGTCAGAGCTTTACTAAAATCATTCAGGGCTAGCATCACCCATGATATAAGGTAAAAAAATCATCTTGTAAAAACTCTTATTTACTGACTGAAAGGTATCATGCTGAAAGTTGTCCTTCCCCTCTTTCTTTGGCCTCAATTCCATCTCTCCTCCTATCTTCTCCTCTCTTTGCTGAGGTTTCTTTTATCTGTCAGACATCTCTCTGTCTGTCAGTATCTGCTGCTCTGATGTCTGTGAAGGTGTCTGGAGTAAAGAGTGCACCTGTGATTGCTTTGAAGCACTTTGACTGTAATTCACACCTCGGACAGGATCCTGGACAAAAGTAACAGCGTACTATATCTTGTCACTCATGGCCGCTGAGAATAAACGCAAAATACAACTGACTGACATTTTACAGATTCAAAGAAAGTCTGTATTGTGCAAATGAAAGTGACACAAACATCACTCCTCTCAAGCGCGCAGGCAGCCCAGCTCTCTGGCTCAGTTTTCTTGGCTGACCACTGCTTATGACAAACAGTGAATATCTCTGGCAGATCTATATGAGGGACACAGATGCTTTACAACATGTAATTATAGCTTCATGAATGAAGTGTTGGGCAGAGAAAATCAATGAGATCTACCTACACTATTAATAAATAAGAGCAACTGCAATTTACAAAGTGAGTGGTGTTTTTTGTGTGTTTTTTAAATGCTCTTTTTTACTGTATGTATAAGGTTTTTTTTCCCATGAAAATATTTCTAGCATATAAATATGCAACTCTCCATCCAAACCTTACACTTACCTAGAATGCCCATACCATGTATATCCAAAATGCACCAAACCTCCAGTCGTACACACAATCCATCTCTCTCTCTCTCTCTCTCTCTCAGCAGCAAATATACCCGTCAGTACACTGTGCACTATTAGCTCACTGTGGACAGACACAAAAAGACGTCATCTCTATCTTTGCTGATTCCTGTGCTCACTGACATGTGTCATCTTACATTTATTTCCAGTTGTGCTTAGGAGCAAATATATATTTTTGGGTGGGCTGTCTAGGCTAGTTTTGATATGATTTTAGATGAGACAGTTGCATTAGAATGTGTCTTAAATAAACAATATTGTAAACATGGATACATTATAATTAAATAATAGATAAGTACTAATAGATAAAGGCAACAGTGAAAAGGAAACCTGTCGAAAGATACAACATGTACACTGCAAAAAAGGAGAAATACAATTTATTTTCATGACACTATTATATAAAACATTTTTTCTTTTAAAAGAATCGTATGTTCACTAAGACAATTTTTTTAAATACAGTAAAATCTGTAATATTGTGAAAAATCATTACAATTTAAAACAACTGTTTTCTATTATAATGTATTTCAAAATGAAATTTATTTCTGCAATAGCAAAGCTGAATTTTCAGCATCATTACTAAAGGCTTTAGTGTCACATGATCCTTCAGAAACAATTATAATATGCTGATTTGATACTAAATAATAATTTATTCTTATTATCAATACTGAAATTTTTTTCTTTTTTTTTTCTTGGACAAACAGAAAGTAAAAAATCTAAAAGTATTAATTTCTTTTTAAAAGTAAAAACTCATAAAATGTACTGGCCCTTTTTATATTTATTGTGTTTTATATATACATATACATATACACATACACATACAGTATGCACACACACAAATGTTGATATTGGTGGTTTATGGGGACTCTCCATAGGCGTAATGGTTTTTATACTGTACAAACTCTATTTTCTATTGCCCTACACCATCCCTCAACCTAAACCTACCCATCACAGAAGATTGTGTGCATTATTAGATTTTTAAAAACAAACAAAACAAACAAACAAACAAACAAACAAACACCATTTAGTATGTTTTTAAGCATTTGAATTACTGGGACTGGCAGTGTTCTCATAAACCACCTTCACAATGTAACACCTCTGCCATACCCATGTCATTATACAAATGTGTGTCCCCATAAACCTTTCTTGCAGGTGTTTCTTGCAGGTGTCCTGTTGTGTTGAATTGAGAAAGCTGTGCTTTGTGAATGGTGTTGTACTGTTGAGTGAAGGGGTGAAGTGTCAGAAGCTGAAAACTTTGAGTCAACCCTCCTTCTCTCCCCCTATTTATGGTGAGAGGAGCTCTAAACAACTGCCAGAACACAGTGCCAGGCAAATATCAGCTATCAGCCACCTATCCTCGCCAACAGCACTGCCTGCTGCTATACATGTCAGTCTCACATTATTTGTTTGTATCCATGTACTTTCAAGTGCAGTACTAGATTCATTTCAGGTGCAAACTGTGCAATAAGAAAGATCACAACAACAAACAGAAGGGGGTTTGCACCTGTTGCTCATATTCAAGAAGCCATAACTTAACACAAACACTTCAGTAACATACATATTTATATCAGTTTACATTTGTTGTGGTAAGGTTATACCACATCTCCAAAAGCAATAAAGACCATTTATGTGTTCTTTTTTTGCAATTTTGTGCCCCACAGGGCACTTGAATTTAAGGTATTGCTACAGCAATACATAAAACTAGATCATTTTTTATATTGTGAAACCTTCTGTATATAAAAGAGGACATCTTGGGGTTTTCTGTGGTATCCAATTTGCCAAGATTTAAACATGATAAATTGTTTGTCCTGTAGCAAACAGGCGCAATTGCAACTATCATTCTTTTGACTGGAAGATCTCAGGATGATACACACTCTCAATGACTGATGGAATTTGTCAGAATCAATTCATCCCTATTTCATTTGCTCTTGAATCTCTCTGTTTTTCATTTCCCCACGTTGTCTGCATCTTTGCCTCTTTTTCAATGTGCATCCATATTCTCGATTTTCTTGTTTTGTCCCCTCTTTTTCAGCAATGCACAGTGCTCCGTCTGATTCAGATCGTGACTCACTGACCGTGTCCGCTGTGCTATGAGTTCCAATGATCTACATTCATTTCAAGTACTGCATGCTGTAATGTTCTTTCATATAGAATTAAGTGCAATTTTCATGTATTTTTTCTTGGTTGTTGTTGTTGTTTTTTGTTTTTTTTTAATATAGAAAGTTAGATACAAACAGTAAATTTTTTTTTAATATAGAAAGTTAGAGAGCTGAGAGTTACAAACAGGAGACCTCCTGTCCTTGTAAATGGATTGTGTTCCAATCTAAATTAGATTCACTGGTGTAATAGAAAAGAATAAGGTAGGCGCAAGGTTTAGGGCTGCAAAGACAATTTTCCAAGAATCAAAGCATAATGTCTCAATTTCCAGGCAATCAGGATTTACTTTAGGGCACTGTAAGTGCTTTCCATTTTCATAAGATAGCAAATCCTTATTTTTGTTACTCAAACTAACAGATATGGGGGCTGGTATAGGGTATAGGGTTCTGGTAGACTTGCAGTAATATTTTCAGTAGACTGCAATATTTAAATTCATTTGAATTAATGATTTATTTTGACTTCCATGACCATCAGTGCTCACAACGAAAGCAATAAGGACCCTGCTGCTTGCCATTTTAATGTGTTTGATTAATCAAGACATCAACATTTCAGTTGCAATTCCAAAATAATCAAAGGGGCATAATGTATATTAAATAATTTAACTGCTACTCTTGTGTTTTAGAATAAAACACAATATACTGCAAAATGTTTTAAATATGATTGAATCAACCCAACTGCATTAGGTTAAATCAACAAAAGTATCTAAGATCCAAGTTTAAAAAGAAATAGTTACTTAATTTTACAAACAAAAAAAAACTACATATTTTAAAGATAGACTACATGTGTTTTTGTTTGCCTGTTTTATTTGTTCCAATAGTACTAGTACTAGGTTTTGAACTTAACACTGACATCTATTGCCTGGTACTCGGGTGGCCGTTGCATGATCTGTGCACTGGAGCTGCGGGTTGTCATGGTTTGTTTCATCAGTCCAGCAGAGACTGCTTGTTTGGACATTTTAGTTTTCCACTCGTACCAATTCTGTTTGGACTGGCGAATCAGCATGTCTGGACTTACTGATATCTTGTCAACTTGGACATTTTCACACTCAATTGATTTGAACTGTCTGGTGGATGGCACACATGATCCATACCAGCATTTTAAGCAATGCTTGGTTGTTATGCTGTGTGTGTATATAGTGTATGTTTTTGTCATATATGAGTTGCCTGTTTTGATGTATTTTTTCTGCTTTATGCTCTATAAAAGAATTAAACAGCTTCTCCTGGAAAACTGATAAAAATTTAGATTTTATCTTATGTGAGTCTATATTATTTCTAAAACATGCTTTTTATTCATTATGTGGAAACAAATTACTGGGTGCACATTTAACCTTTTACACTGTTTAAATACTGTCACTAATTAAATCGTGGAAATCCGTGACAATGTTTAGATGTAGACAACGTTTGTTTTTAAAATGATCAGGTATTGAGAGATAGGCCTTCTACGCAACAGGTTGTTACTTTTTATAAGACACTAAAGCTTCTGCCTAGCTTACTCATGCATAAAACAAAACGCAATTATAACCACGCCTTTATATAGAAATATAAGAAAATGCTCCACTCGTCCCAATCATGGAAAAAGTGCTGTGCGCGCTCACCTGTAGGACGGTTTTAGCAGTTATAGAGGACACGATAGTGGTGCATATAAATTCGTCTTTTATCAGTCGCTGCCCCATGGTGAAGAGCATCGGAGTGGCCAGGAGAAAAGACGCGACCCACATAGCGCTGATGAGTTTCTTGGTGCGGCTCCGCGACATGATGCTCTTCGCCTTGAACGGGTGGCAGATGGCCATGAAGCGCTCCACGCTCAGGCTGGCGATGTTGAACGCCGTCGCATACGAGCAGCCGTCCCGCAGAAAGTAGTACCCTTTACAAACAGCCTCGCCAAAAGCCCACGGGTGATGAACCCAGATGAAGTTGTATAACTCAATGGGCATGCAGAGGATCAAGATGAGCAGATCGGATATGGCCAGACTCGCCAGGTGATAGTGCACCGTACTCTGGAGGTTTTGAAGAGATTTCTTCGTGAAAAGTGTGTACAAGGTGATCGAGTTCCCCAAACATCCGATTACAAACAACACCACATAAATCACAGTAACAAAAACTTTAGAATAGATGTCTGTATTCACGTCCAAATCCTCCTCGGAGACGCTTTCCGTTTCATTGTCCAGAAATGGCTGGGACCGGTTCGCCGAAGAGAGAAGTTTCTGCGTTAAAATGCGCAAGTCTATGAAGTTGCGTCCTGATAGTGTAGTATTAACCTCCATGTTAGTTTATAAATATCAACATATAACGATGGTAAAATTAAACAACGTTTTCCTTGCTACGTTTTTCACATTTGTAAATTTGGCGAGCTGTGCGCAGTGCTGTGGTGAACTGGGGCCACTGCTCTAAACTTACTCTTACAGGTCTGACGTTCTGAGCGAGACGTTCAGATGCTTTTATATGATGAGGAGGCGTACGAACGCAAACCTTGAGCAATGACGCAGTGCCATTCAACGATTGGTGCATTTCTTTCAATGTGAGACTGCGCTATAACCTTGAACATATATGAAAGAGCGTCTCAGTTCTGAGTGCTTTATTGAAATGTCCTGCATATAAGGTTTAGAAACATGTTGGATATTGCAGTCAGAGTTTTTAGCTGAAGTACTATAAAATGTTCTAATCATTATTTTCTAGCACATTTGTTTCCATCTGTACTTTGAGTTTTTAGAGTTTTCTTTATTAATTTAATTAAAAATTGGTGAAATGTGCAAGCTAACAAAAGTATGTTGTAACAATGTTTTGCTAACATTTTTATCAATTGATGAAAATGGGTTCAGTGGTAATACTTCCCACTGGAACAGGTAGTAGGATGTTAAAAAAACTAACATCCAACAAAAATGTCTGAGAAAACCATTATAAGCAATGTTTAAATAATGGTTTAAAAAAAAAACATTTTATTAACATTACTGGAAGAATGTTTGTTTTAACTTTAAAAGAATTTTGGATTTAATTTAAGAGAAATTCTAGACCTACTCATTGCTGCTGTTACTTTTGCACCACTTAGATTTTACTTTATTTATTTTTTCAGCATTTTATGGTTTTTACTGTATTCTGTGATAACGTCATGCCGGCTGCACATTATCTAGCTTAATATGCAGCTTAATATATTACAAATATTGACATGAAATGTTGATTTAAGCTTGAAATTTGTGAGTTTATTATCATTAGTGAGAGAGTGGAAAGACAAAAGGAGCCCATCTATGCAGGAAACATATCTTTCTCAGATGAGAATTCGAGGGTAATTCAGAAATACTGTATTTACATTTAAATGTAGTCATTTTGCAGACGCTTTTATCCAAAGTGACTTACAATTGGGGGATACATAAGCGATTCTTCATAAAGAGGCAAACAGACACGGGAAGTGCTTGTAATACCAAGTTTTAGACATTGTTCTAATAAGTACGAGCTAGGAAGAGAAGGAATAATTTTGTTTTTTTTTTGTTTTTTTTATCAATGAAGTCAAGTAGCTTCTAAAGAGATGAGTTTTCAGCTGTCGCTTGAAAGTTGTCAGGGATTCAGCATTCCGGATAGGGGTGGGAAGATCATTCCACCAGCCAGGAATGGAACGAGAATGTTCTGGAAAGTGATTTTGAGCCTCTCTGTGATGGTGCCACGAGGAGTCGCTCACTAGTGGATCTCAGACTTCTGGAGGGGATGTAGATTCGTAATAGTGATTGGAAGTGAGTGTATTTGACTTTGATTGACCAATTAGAATCAAGCAGAGAGCTGTGTAATATGAAGAGGTATTAAGTAAAATGGGCAGTGCAGAAGCATGATTGTCACGTAGCTGTGCTCTAAGGAGGCGCACGACCAGTGCCGATCCTAGACTTCTGGGTGGTTATGAACAAATGAATGAAATGCATTTGTCTGTGTTTCACTCCTTCTTGAATCACGCTTGTGGAAAGCGATTGAAAAACAGTGTCTATTCTGCAGTTCGGTACGCTTTCAACTCATTTTTTTAGTTTCGAGCAAGACTGTACGACATTCACGTTACATGATTTGACAGATTTTTACGTAGAAAGGGCTGGCCAAATTCAAAAAATGAAACTAAAATGAAATCATCTTTGTGAGCAAGGGGGGCCCCTTGTGTTTCGGGGGCCCTACGCAGCTTGCGTATTTTGCGTATAGGGAGGATCGGCTCTGCGCCTAATGCAGGAGTAATCCAATAACAGTTTTCTATTATAATCCACAAAGCAAACACAAGGAATCGAGGAGCTGGGGTAGCACAAAAGTGTAGACCAAAATAATAACTGAACAGAAATGGGGGATTTTATACAAACGCAATAGACAGACTAATGACATAATAGAATGAACACAGGTGAACAGAATAAATTAATCAGGGCAACCAAGGAAAACTAGGTGACGGGGAGCAAAGCAAAACACAATGGAAACACAGAACAGGCAGAAATGTTACAGAAAAAGAAAAAACTAAAGTTCATAACCCTGACAGTAATGGCTTAGTAGAAACTGTTTTTTAATCTATACATGTTCATGACTGGCTCCCCAGAAGCATCTGTCAGAGTGTAGTGGTACATACAGATTGAGTTCTGGGTGGCTGCTTTTATTATTTTGTGGCCTTTCCTCAGACAACGTGACTGGTGTGTTTTGCATGTCTAGATATAATATGAAAAGTATTTGAATATAAATAACAAAGACGTATTCATTTATTATTTTGATATATGTCAGCAAGAGTCACTATAATTAATGACCCACACATATGAACAGTGAAAATGTTCAAAGATAAATGCCATTTAATTCTATACAACAACTGTCCATCACTCAGTGTAATGAAGATATAATGCTATTAGGAGTCAGACCTGTCAGGAATGAGGTGGATAGAGGGTGATGAATGGGAATGAGCAGGCATTTGTCTTCAGACTGGTCTCAGTGTTGTGATCTCTTTTGTCAGCTCTACAGTATCTCTTGTCTCAAGAATAATGGTCTCTGAATGTCCTTTGATTAATAAATATCTTCACCACCTGCCCCTAATTCTGGCAAAATTATGGACATAATTAGAGTTTAATTATTATGTCTAAACAGAGTTTAGGTCATTTTTAAATTCAATGTTTTTTTTTTTTCTTTCTAGAAATTAACATTGACATCAACATCCAGTACAAAATTTATCAAAATATTCATGTGGTGAAAAGCATGCAACATGTGGAATAAGTATTACATTACTAAATATTACATTTGGTAATTAAATTTAAATGTAAAATAAATAAATCCATTCTGTTAACTAATTAATTAATAGAACAGTCTGAAAGTATGGTTGTAATTACAGAAACGGTCTTAATAGGAATCATAAATCATAGCATGCTGAAAGAAACGGTCTTAATAGGCTCTGTCTGAAAGATAGCATGCTGAATTTTGTTATTCCTTACGCTTGCATGCCCCCGTTATGGCTTTTCCATAAAATTATGACTCCTGAGGTTAGCTCTCTCCTCTCCTCCCACTCCCTCTCCTTTTTGGTAATAACTTTTGTTTCCCACAATCATAAATCATGCAGAAGTAAAAAAGAACAGAGGAAGAAAAAACAAACCAAACCAAACATATTTCAAAAATTGATGAGATGATAAAAGCAGATAAAAAAAATACCACATTTATTTGAGTATGTTAGTTATTAATATCCCATTCATTTCATCTATCATATTGCAGGAGAATGTCTACAGAAGTTCACTAAATTTGAATCCAGATGTTGTATGCAGTCTATAGCTACACTTAGTGGTTCGGCTCAGTTACGTGTAGATTAATTACCATTTGGATGTAAATGTGACCCCTTTTCTCATGTTAATTAGATTTCACAGTAATCAAGTTTGTAATAATTATCAGTGGCCCACTCCTGATAACCATTTTGTAATTTATGGCCATTATTAAAAGTGGCATAACACAGCAGCACTCACTTTATTTTCTCTAAAGCACTGCAGCTCTGTTATACTGCAGAAACTCCATTGTTGTGAATGCGCAATGTGAGTCTGCTGCTGTAGTTAAGGCTGTTTTGCTCACTTACTGCTTTGTATGTGCTTGTATGTTTAATGAAAACATTATGAAACAAATAGCACATTCTCCCCACCTTCACATAAGTGCGTGGTCTTCTTGACGTGGATGGGAAAACATAGGTGATTAGTCACCTCTCAACAAGATTACAAAAGTCTTTCTCAATTCTCAAGTCCTGAAGTCAAGTGTTCTCACAATGCAACCCATCATTAATATTCAAATCCCATCAACATCAACTCAGGTCTTGAGAACTGTTGATTGCTTGAACATTTGTCACTGTGTCGCCAGCATGTTATTTTATTGGTTGAAAGGAAGTCTCCCAATGGGAGCTCTGTAATTTCCTCCTGAAGTATTACGCACCATTTGCAATTTTCCTCCGACAGATGTGGTAGGCATATTAGACCTTATTATTGATCTGCGAACAAGAGTGTTATATGCAGTGTATGACTGTTCTTATGCACTGCATCTCATGAGCAACAGTGTTTACATGTTTAGCAAACTACAACCTTTATACCAAATCACACCATATAGAAATTATCTAAAAAAAAAAAATTATTAAAAAAAAAACATTTTTCTTAATTTTCATGCTTCTTTTAAAGAACCCTTCAGAAAGGGCCACTGCACTGGTAAGCCATCAGCAGAAACATGTTGCTTAATATTTTATGTAATCAAGAATAATAATAAAATGTTTTATCACAATGCACAGCCTTTTTTGACTATGCATTGTGACTTCAATTGAGACTTCAATTGATGAATGATGCCCAAATGGTGTAGTTACATGATCTACCGGCTCGCTGGGGCAGTCAGCCTTGACCTCCTGGTACTGCCAAAATATATCTAATTTAAGAGATGCAAATATAGCAAGGGTTTAATGAGATAAAAAACAAGCCTATTTCAGTGGGTCATTCATCCATAGCTATAAAAGTAATGGCAGTAAGATAAGAAATACTTAAGGCAGAGATTTTGTGCTATAAATACCCTGCTCTCTTGTAGGCACATTCTTCGAACAGGAAATTAACAAGAAATTCATTATCGGTGAAAGTCGAATGATCAGCCATTTGTGAATGATAAAGTTTTAGACTATTATAGAATTTTAATTGGAACAAAATTCCCATTGATGCACCACTGAGTCTGTTTTATACTCACACTCATTTACATTAGGTAAATGACATTTCTTAGCGATGAAGTCCCTCACAAAACACATTATCACTCACAATCACTCACAAAGCAAGGTACATAAAGCACATTAATAGCAATTAGCTAAAAAATGTGCAATGGTTTCTAAACTACCCTGCAAATGTATTCATGCATATTCTACTAATGCAGATAATGTGAACAAATTTTATACTTAGAAGAATCCCTCAAAATGAGCTTAGGCATCAAGTCCTTGGTATGTAGACCAGATGTGAAGATGAAAAAAAAATATGTTTAGTACTACTAATACTACTAAATACATTCATACATACATACATAGGCAGTGTCTGTGACTCCATGAGTCAACTGAATTTATGAATAATATGAGAAACTGGTTTAGTCTACCTACCTGGATTTCTCTTTGAAACTGTGGAGAAAGCGCAAAATACGTACCAATAAGTACACTGGAGTTTTACTGCCTCTAGTGTTCATTTCTCTTTGAAACTGTGGAGAAACTTTCAGTAAGGTATGTAAAAACGGTGTTGCAGAAAAGTATCCAGAGGTACGTATTTTTATGAGACCAGGTTGGGTTTAGTGGATTTAGATGTGCCCATTGAATAACACTGGCTTTAGCATCTGTTTTCATGGTTACAAGTGTTAAATACCACACCACATAAAGGTTTATAAACATAAACCACTTTTGTCTGTCTTCCCTGTATGTTCTCTGCCCCTTCCTCTGAATGAATGAATAAATCTCCCCAGAGAGACATTAGCCGTGGTTTGCCTTTGCTCTTTGACTCTCTTTGTCTGAATGCCTCCACAATGGCATTTGGTTTTTCCTCTCCCAAATGCTTTACTGCTGGCATGAATAATACATTTTGGTTACATTTGGTGGATTGTGTATTTCATTTTCATTTGCCCTCACAACTGAACCGTTAAGCTTTGAGATGCACTGCTTGATTACCTGTTAAATTACTTTAAAGGGGTGATATCATGCAATTTAAATCAATCCTTCCCTCTTCTTAGTATTACAAGCATGCATGGTTGGTGCATAAAGAAGAACTGTAAAGTTGCAAAGACTAAAGTCTCAAATCCAAAGAGATATTCTTTATAAAAGTTAAGAGTCAACCACACACCCCTAAAACGCCTCGTTTAAACACGCCCCCACATGTCTACATCACGATGTGGGAAGATTTGCATAATGCCACCCAGATGTTCACACAAAGAAAGAAGATGTAACTTTTATTCTCGCTGTTTGCCGCTGGTGCCATGGAGACGCTGTGTGATTGATGTGAAAGTGAAACTACTTTTGTTTGGCCTTCCAAAAGAGGACACGACTAGAAATCAGTGGTTAAGTTGGTATTTACAACACTGTTCCAGAACAGTTCAACCCAAATATTCAGATGTGTGCAGCGCATTTTGAGGAGAACAAGGACTGTTTCCTGTGAGAATATTCAATGCTAGTGTCTGTTTCTATAAAGTGGGGCAATTCCAACTTTGCAAGGACAGTCTGGTGCTTCTGACGCACAGTCTGTAAGTAGTGATTCAAATGCGAGTTTTGAGCAGTGTAGAGTAACTGTTAGAGCTTGTGGTTTGTTGTTTCTCTGATCACAAATGCAGACATGGTTTTATGTTTACATAGCGCGATATGCAACGGAGCGCATAAAAAGACAGTATAAGTCATTATAATCAGTAATTATGTCCCCACTGGATGCAACATATGCCTTGTTTGTAATGGGTTTTATTGTTTTTGTCTGGTCACACTTGGACAAACGACATCACAGTGTTAAGGGGCGTAACATTTCCGTGCACACGTTTGAGACATTCGGCCAATCACAAAGCACTGGATAGCTGGCCAGTCAGAGGACATCTCACTTTTCTGAATGATTAGTTTTGTAAAAAATGACATATTTCAGAAAGGTGGGGCATAGAGGAGAAACAGTAATGTACATTATGTGGAAAATAATGTTTTTTGAAACTTAAACCACATAAGCACATTGCATTACACCAAATACACAAAATAATGTTCTTTTTTAGCAACATCATATGACCCCTTTAAGTTCTTTTCTACTGATATAAAAAGGTACCCTGAGGCCAGTGTGCCCCACTGAAGACCAATACAGGAGAGGACAGAGAGGTGGTGGTTTAGAAAGTCAACGGCCCACCACTCAGGGATATATAGCACTTTAAGATGAATATTTGCTATATGAGTTATCAGTGACATATTCATTTGGTCAAATGTTTTACCACTATTGAACATTTTTATAGTTGATCACTTCTTCTTTCTAGATGCAGATTACATGCTGCATCTTATTCATCATTTTTGACATTTAAAGGGCAAACTGCTTTTGGAAACAGTAGGTCTACCCTTCAATTACTCTGCAGGTGACAAAGGAAAAATGCTTCAGTTTTGCAGGTGTTGGTGCGAACCTTCACATCTGACGTCTGTCTCCAGCACTCTTTTTGTTTTCGTTATTGTTTGATGGGAAAAAAATAAGGCAGCTGTGATTATGTCCTGAAAGGGAAACTTGAATGAGAAAACTAATGTTATAAGAAAAAAATCAATTCCTGATAAGTTTCACCTGCGTTTTCCATGATGCAACATATAAAATTACCAACCACAGTTCATTTTGTTTTTATTTATCATTTTGGGGCAGGGAATTTGAAATAGATTAGGTTGAGCAGGTTGTCTGTTACACAAAGCTAGTTGAATTTCAGAGTAGGTTTACAATTGACAAAACCAAAGAAATCTAAGCCAGATGAGACTGGGTTCAGCGGGTTCACAACCCTTACTATAAATGCTCTCTGTCAGTTTTTTTGTTCCAGAGTTTATGATTTACTCTGGAGCACATGCACTTGACAATATGGCATCTGCAACAAATATCCAATCACAGGGAACATGGAGAGTGTCATTTCACTCTCGAGATAGTCAGCACAATTCACTTGTCTTCTAAATATTTCGAGATCGTTATGAAAAATGTAATGCATTTAAACACATTTACAAGGCAGGAAAAAACACTGCAGCTGCCGCGGAAGTCTGAGAAGGCAGCTGAAAGAAAATATAAATATTAATGCAGGTAATGAAATTGAACTGAATTAATAATTTATAGAGGTTTACAAAGAGACTATAAGAAAACATGACTTTAGCAATTTTAAAAAGGTTAAAAAAAATTCTAAAGTTTGTATTTATATTTATGTATTCATGTTAATTTAAATTAAAAGTTAATTAGTAGTTAATCAGTTTCTTAGTTTTTTTTTTTTATGACTCGTCATTATTTCTTAAGTTGGTTACATATAAACATAGGTTGGTCTTAGTTAAATCCAAAATATTTAACACATTGCATGGTAACTAGTTGGTCAGATTAGTTTTTAAGACACAGTTTTAACATAGAGACTAAGTTTATGCAAATTTATTTATTTATTTATTAATAGGTATAACAACTGCAATTATTTTTTTCAACAACATCTAAATATTGCATTAGATGCTCTGGATGAGAGCATCATTAGCTAATTGCAGCTTCAGGACCTCTCCCTTCTGCTAGTGTGGTAAAACGCACCTGTCCATAAATCAGAAACAAACAGCCTCTTTCTATTCAGCTACAGAGCTCCCTCCATTATTACAGCTACATTACCATCACTGTTATTATGCTAAGATCAGATTTGCAACTGGCTTTTGTGTGGTCTGACAAAATCCAAACCATCAAATTGATAAAAACACATATAACCTCTGGCCATAAATCATTTGATTGAATTAGAAAACTCATTTGCACAGATGGATCACAAACCATGTAGCCCTACCGCTGTTGTGAGAAGGAAATGAACATCTATTTTAGTGTAGGAAGTATTTTGTGGCAGTATTCTTCACCCAGCAGTAAGCGATTAGGAAAGGTATGCAGAATAAGTCATACTTATATGTTCCACAGAAGAAAGAAAGTCATATGGGTTTGGAACAACATGAGAATGAGTAAATGATGACAGAATTTTCATTTTTGGGTGAACTATCCCTTTAACACTCTTAGTTTTAATCACCAAATTCACTTTTCATTTCAATTCAATTAAATGCAAAGTAGTCACATTTTCACTATTGGTCTTAGACTTTTAGGCTCCTGCTTATCTTTTGCACAGCCCTCTCCCTCTTATGAAGATTGCAAATTTTGCACTGCCACTGTCAAAATTATCATAATTTCTCAGCATGCTCCTTCATGTCCCTATATTCCGTCATGCAGCATTTTTTGAATGAGAAACTGATGTGGAGAAGAGAGTGCAAAGATGATGTAATATAAGCTGGTGAATTTTGGTAATGGAAACATTTGCATGTAATGACAATGAATTGAGGTGGTCTTTAAAGATGAAACCACATAACTGAAGCGTGCATATTTGTCACTTAAGAGCTTGACAGTTTGCAAAGATCACAGAAGTTTACTCTTAACAGCAGAAATCTCTCTCTCTGTTGAATAAGCCATACAAGGATGAACTTTCTTTTGCTATTTACTATTTCTTTTGTGCCCTGGCAGATGTGTTGATCTCCAGATGTTTGTGAGTGTGATTATGTAAGTGTTGTTGTTGTGCTCTGAGAGAAAGGGAGACTGTTGTTTAAGGTCATTTAGAGACAGTTTGTGCCTTGGAGGGAAAATAAATCTTCTTTGTAGTGCTCTACAAAGAGAACTTGCAGAGCAAAGATGTTTTGCAGGGCCTTACAAATAAAGTGATTTGTACAGGAAACTTGGTGAAACATGTTTTGTGCTCTTGTGCAGTATACAATTGTGTTTAAAGAATTTGCTTGGATTTTAACAGTAAATGTTTCTCTCCCTCTTACAAAGAAACAAACGAACAAAATCAGTATATAAAATAAGAAAACCAGTGAACAAAAACCAATCGCACAGATAAAAATATTACAAATTATTATTATCAAAGCTCAAAAAAAGGTTATTCA
>NC_056619.1:11019183-11045039 GCF_018340385.1 Cyprinus carpio | reverse complement strand
TGGCATTTGTGGCATTACTACAACATGTAGCCTACAAAAAAGCCAAATATAGACCAAGACTTGGTACAAAAAATGGAATTAAAAATTGAGATAAGTAAAGAAAAGACTAGAAGGCCTTATACATTTGAAGATTTCGAGCACAACCTGGTAGAAAATATGGAGTTTGGATATGTGATGAGTATGTATGAGTTGTGACTATTGTAAGGTCCACGCAACTTGGCGCAAGGAAGGTCTCCAGTGGTGGCTGATGTTTTCTTTTTAGCGCGCAAAGTTATTTAATTTAAGTTAAATTGCAATCTGACTCCATTTTTTATCTAATCTGACTCTATTTTATTATGATCTCGAATTTAGGTTGAAGGGCAAAATTGGTTGTCTGTCTCCAATTATTACTATTATTCTTCTGACATTTGATTATTCTAGGTAACTCTTTACTTTATATTTACTCATTCATTAGGAATCTATGACGCTCAGGGTGTTTCATGCCGGCCGATGTATGTGTACCCCATGATTACAAACTCTCCAGTCTGATTATTAGTCAGAGGTTATGACTAACTATTTAATAGGTCGCCCATACTTACCATTATTTAAATAGTGGTTCTGTTTAGCCCCCTACAGTCACCCATGTAACAACTTAGTTAAAGCTCAAACAATAATCAGAGGTTATGCTAGTACCATATACCTAGCCCCCGATAGTTATATAACTACATACAACTTAACTAAAACTGAAACAATAATCAGAGGTTATGCTAGTACTATGAAATATGTTAATATTTCAATAGTATCTGTATCTAGCCCCCGATAGTTAAAATAACTACGTACAACTTGAATAAAGCTCAAACAATAATCAGTGGTTATGCTAGTACTATTTGTCTAGCCCTCAGTAGTTAATATAACTACGTACAACTTAATTAATGCTGAGACAATAACCAGAGGTTATGGCCAGTACTATGAAGTATGCCCGAACCATACTAGTACTCCAATAATATTTTGTCTAGCAAACCATAGTTAATGCAACTGCATAACAACTTAACTAAAGTCAAGAAGTTAGTCAGAAATCTAGGATCTCACCTGATGTTCCCCATGCTCCATCTAACCTGAGATTTAATATGTACTAACCCTAGAAGAATACATACCCAATATATTTGCCTTCACTTAATCTACTTGAGAAAATTATTTCAGAATAAGTCATAAAAAAATCAAATGTAACAATTTATTATGAGTCAGGTAAATATGTATTTTGCCAATTACATAGCCAATAGACACACACCACACTATGGGCTCATCTGGCTACAGAAGTGCCCTGATCCTCTTTTAACATTTCCTTAAGTACTTCAGACCAAGACAAACAACCCCCGAGATGGAGACAGGAACTAACAATTGGAATTTACATTGATCATGTAGAGTTATCACCTCTCGAGACAAAAGGCATTTTGCATGATAGACACTGGGAAATGGCACACCCTCTACAGTGAGCAAAATATCTCTTTACTCTTTAGGATCTGTATTACCTTTTAGTCTTCTTCTTTATAAAAATTGAGATCATTGTACCAGTCGCCCTGAGACAATTCAAATGACAACAAACATGACTGTAAATATCACTTGCATTCATGTAGAACATTGTATTATTATATTATTGTTCCTGTGGAACAATTACATTATTATGTTATATTATTGTTCCTGTGGCTCAGTGGTAGTGGTAGCTGGGTGAAGGGAAGGATGGGTGAGGGGAAGGAAGGGGATGAGGGGGAACCAATGCATATGTGAGAGGCGTTTTCCCTCATTTTCTCTCAGTGAGATGTGGAAACAGATGTCTGCATGTTAATGCACTGTGTGTGTATTGTCCGTCTCAGAAGATCAAAGTGTCTGAGGTTCTGTAATTCTTACACCTTCTGGACAGTTGGGGTTTGAGGGTCTTGTGTCCTGTTTCTTGATTTGTTCCACCCGTTTTCTACTCAACTTTATAACTGTAGTATTGAAGTTGTAAAAGAGGACAGAATAAGCTTTTTAATAATTCACAAGTCATACTTTTACAAAAGGAATTTAAGAACCCAAAATTCCATGTTTTTTACCGGTAAAGGGTATAAATGGAGACTCTCTGAAGAGTTTATTTGAATTTGATCTCTGAACAGGATGTGAACTCATGTAGATAAGGTCACTTCCCACATTCTCAATCTGTGCATGATTACATTTCTCAGTATATGATATATAAGGGAGATGATCTCACTCACTGACTCACCATATGGTGGGGGAAGTAATCTTCCTCTCCCTGCTGATTGGACAAGAGAGTGACTTCTGTAATTAGATCAGATTAGAAGGAAGGATGGGGGGTTTGCCTTTGATTTTTATTGACTAATAAGACTAATTAACTAAATAATAAACACTTCTTCTTAGTTCAAAGAACAAATTATCAAATAATTCAAGTACTGTTCATACATAAAAACATCTGCTGGTCTGCAGCCACAGGCATTACTTGACTGGTTAACCTCCCTATGACTAGAATTTGACCCTGGCTGGTCAAACCAAAGGTAGTAGAGAACAGGGGTCATGATTTGGACCATTGCATTATAGTGGCCACAATCTCTGCTGAATAAATTGCTAAAGCATTTACACTATTGGTAAGTTGACTTGCAATGTTACATTTTTTACACACACAAATAAAATAATAAATAGAATATGATTAATTAATTTAATTGGTAAAACTTTACATGAATAACATTAACATTTATTATTATTTTTTTTTTTTTGTCTTTAACATTACTTAATGCAATAGCTAACATGAAATAATGAGTTATATTTTACAGCATTTATTAATCTAGGTTAATGTTATTTTTTACATATACTAATACATTTTTAACATTTCAAGTTGTATAAATTAACATTATTTAATGTATTATGGATGAACATGAATTAACAATGAACAATAATAAATTTATAATGTAACATTATCCTAGATTAATATTGCTGTAAAAATTGATGTTCATTGTTAGTTCATGATACCTAACACATTAATTAATTGTAAATAATTGAAACTCACTGCAACTCGTTTAATCAAAAGTTTCTCAAATTAATTCTGCATCAATTTATTAATCAATTACCTATATCCATATTTTCTGCATTGTTTTTATTATTATTATTATTATTATTATTATTTATTTTATGGGTGAATCACATAAAATGAGAAGACTGCACTTTGTAGAGGTCCTTCTCATTTTTTTTTTTTTTTTTTTACAAATGTAATAATGTAAAGTCTGGCCATGAATGTAATGTGATGACCATTTATAAGACTAATGAGAAAAAAAAAAAGAAAATTCCCAATTTACTTTTGTAAATTCCCCTCTCTCTCTCTCTTTCTCTCTGTCTGTCTGTCTCTCTCTGGAGCATATGTCAGGGGAACAGCGGAGCTAATTAGTGACTTGTATTGTATTAGTCTTACACTGCTGTTCAGCCTGACTGTGGCTTCTGTTGTCTGCAGCAGGAGGTCTTTCATTGCTCCTAATGGGGTTTACCCCTCTATCTCTCTCTGTTCCATTCAGCAAATCTGCCGTACTAACCCCATCTACACCTCAGACAGTCCTTACTCACATCCATTGACACATACATCCATTCAAACTAAATCACATTAATCCTCTAAATTATTGTTCTGGTGTGTACCAAATAAAGCTTCTAAACTTTGGGAGTGACAAGTTCAATTAAAATTTATGAATGAATCCTCTAAATTATTGTTCTGGTGTGTACCAAATAAAGCTGGGACTTGAAATATATAATGGTTAACATTGTAATAAAGGATGCAACAAGAGACATATTACCCAGACTAGTGCAAGATTCAGAATTGAGGAATTTTATTCCTTTGTATTCATGAGTTGGAAGTTAAATTGGAATGACAGGAAGAGGAATGCACTTCAGTTCAAATATTTTAACTAAAAGAAATTCAACACGTATATTGCATTCTAGCAAATTAAGTGGTTTATCTATATCAGTGGTTCCCAAACCTGGTCCTGGAGGCACCCCAACACTGCACATTTTGCATGTCTCCTTTCTCTGTCACACCAATTTCAGGTCTTGGAGTTTCTACTCCAATGAGCTGATGATCTGAATCAGGTGTGTTTGATTAAAGAGATATGCAAAACGTGGAAGTGTTGGAGTGCCTCCAGGACCAGGGTTGGGAAACACTGATCTATATAATCTAATAATATCTATACATCCAACCATCCTCCCATCATTCTATTCTATTCCCAACTATCATTGGCTCTGTACTATGAAACCTTATAGGACATTTGCACTGGCCTGTAAATGTTCAAAACTTAAAGGTTTTAAAATTTTATGATGACTATATGAACTTCTTTGAAATGTTTTAAATGCTACCTCAATTTCAATATAAATAGCTAAACAGATAAATAACTCAGTTCAGTTCGGAATAGTTCTGAATAGGGAACACATAGTCACTATTACCTAAGAGTTTAAGTAATATATGTGTTGTAGTTAAGTTTATGTATAGGGTAGGGTTAAGGGATGGTCATGCAGAATAAGACATTAATATATGTTTTATAAATACTAATAAATAGACTATATACTAGTAAAATGCATTCTAATAAGCAGCTTGTTCATAGTGAATAGTGTTAAGTGTTAGCACCCTCATATTACTAAGTGATTTTTTTTTTTTTTTAATGGCTATTTTTAATATTTTTGGGTGAATTAATTTGGTTGTAGAATGCACTTGTCATAAGCAAACATTGTGTATACAGTACATGATTAAGCATTTCTTATTATTTTTGATAATACTGGCCCACTCCTCAGATTTCACACAGAGGAAGAGATGAACCGGCCCAAGAGGAGAGTATGAAGCAGCAGTTGTTGTGTCGCCAGTCTGTACTCTTCCTGTTCCCTCTGAATTTGAACTCTGAGTCCGGGGGGGAAGATATGTGAGCACATATGTCAAAAGTCACTGCACCCGAGGGGCCACACTTCTCCAAGCCAAGCTGTGTCTCTCTTCTGACAAAGGCAGTGACGATTGTCCTTTCAGTGCAGCATTAATTGCATTCGAGCTTCACACCACCCTCCTCCAAAAGAGACAAAAGCACAACTTTGTATCTCTGTCTCAATCTGTAGAGTCTGTTGTCTCACAGAGGTTTTTGGCTCCATATCATTTTGTCATTTCTTCACATTTATATTCCTCTCCAGTCTTGTGTGTTTAATACAGGTCTGGTCACCACAGCAACTGAACTATGACCTGCCTCCACATCTTGTCCTTCGTTTCTCATCTCCATAACCTCACATAATCCGAACCATCTCATTTTCTCCTCTTCCTGCAGCATTGATACCGTGGAGTATTGTGGTCTTGTAAGTGTGTTTTATCCACTGGATAAATGGCAAGCAGACCATCTGAAGGCTGAATGTGTATTAATATTGATTTAGTTGTTGAAGACGTATCTAACTCCGTCCTCATCACAGATGAAATATAATAAGTCCAGGCCAAGCTTTTTAATGTGGGCCGCCTAATATAGTATTCAACTTTAATCTTTATGAATTATGAATTTCGCTCTGTGGTCGAAAATGCAAAATTTACATAACCCCTCTGACCAGCTCATGTATTTTTAAAAAAGACCAGGCTTTATTTTCCTCTTCCCTTTCTCTTCCACTTTGACAATCAAAACCGTCGTTATAATATTAAACAAGGTCATTTACATTTTGCTGCTGAATTTAATGGTGCTGTATTGATCTGCGGGTGTCAGGCTATCCTCATTAAATCACTGAAGGGGACGAGGCGCTCGCATACACACGCTTTCCTCGGCTCCTCTGATCTGTGCTCTGTTTATGATGCGCTTGTAAAGGTATTTTCAGATTCCTGGAAAGACGTTTTTAAAATTGAAATGAGACACTCTGAAGGCGAGTGAAAGAGTGAAAAGCACTGATGCCGTGCTCCCATGCGCACACACGCGCACCTATCATGTCAACCTTTTCAAACGCAACAGACTCTTTCCGCAGCCTGGTAGGCATGTTGTCATGTTGCTATGCTACCTGAATGTCAATATGCAGGTGGAATGGAAGAGTGATGGACATCTGTGGAGTGTGAGAATGAGAGAATTCCCCTTAGCATTCTCTCTTTGTTCTTAAAAGAATAGTTCACACCAAAAAAAAAAAAAACATATACAGTATTTTATCATTTATATGCTGTTCAAACCATGTTTTATTTTAATTTTCTGTTTATGATTTTAGATGGCAAAACCTTAAAGCTCTTTTCCACATGGAAACTAGTGTTTTTTTTTTTATTTTATTTATTTATTTTTTTTTATGCTGCCAAACTTCTAAAAGAACAGAAAAGAGACAAATGGTGCCATTTTCTATTGGAGAGCAGTGTGAAAAACAAAGACTATCAGTGAATAATGGCTTAAAATAAAAATTATGTAAAGTAAGTTATACCGTTCAGAAGTTTAGGGTTGGTAAGATTTTTTGTTTTTAAAAAAGAAATATCTTGTGCTCACCAAGGCTGCTTTTTTTATTATTATTATTTATTTATTTATTTAATTTTTTTTTTATCAAAAATACAGTAAAAACTGTAAAATTGTGAAATATTATTACAATTTAAAAGAACATGTTTCTAATTGAATATAGTTTAAAATATAATTTATTCCTGTGATTCAAAGCTGAATTTTCGGTATCATTTTCCAGTCTTCAGTGTCACATGATCCTTCAGAAATCATTCTAATATGCTGATTTGCTGTTCAAGAAACATTTCTTATTATTATCGATGTTGGAAATGGTTGTGCTGCTTATGTTGCACATTTTTGATGAATGGAAAGTTAATCAATTTAACATGTCCTTGCTGAATAAATGTATAAATTAATTTATTTCTTTAAATCTTACTGACCTCAAAGTTTTAAATGGTAAAGACAACATTCTAAAACCACAATAATATGATATAAAGTCATATTGCGAAAAAGAAAATACCAGTTATTTTAATTATTTTAAGTGGAAGTGGGTTTCTATAAGGGTGGGAAAGGTGAACTGTTTTTTTTAAGAGTACTAATAGAAACCAACAGTGACATAGATGTTTATGCTGTAATAAAGTGGTCTCACGACAGCACTTTTAGGTAGCATAATGCTGTGGGTGTATTTGTTGTGGGTACTTCGATCAAGATGATGAAAGTGGTTGTGATCACGGTCATAATCTACGGTATGAGATTCTTGGTTAAGCACAGCCTAATGATGGACCATGTCATGTATGTGCACTTAACCAAGCCCTGTGTCACATCCACTTATTTGGATTAATTAAAAAATTACCATAAGCAGAGTGTCATTAAAGTCATTATAGCTTGATGGGATGTGAAAATCGAGCAGCACCATCAGAGGACAGGAGAAGGATGATTTACTGGGGAAACTAGGGTTAAGTTAACTGGAGACTAAGACCGACAAAGCCTAAATTACTCACCAAAGACAAGATTAGATTTACACAGTAAGAGAAATGAGAGCAGCTAACACTCAGTTGCAACATGCAATTGTCTTTTATTAAATGTAAGCAAAGAAGGGGAAAATGTGAAAGAACACAAGAAATATGCATCAGATAGTATAGTTTTTTCCAGACCTCAGCCATACATTCTAGTCCAGCTTTATAAATTAACAGAGATGTGCGCTAGCAAAATCAAGTAAATCTATGAATATTTCTTTAACATTTTTAAAATCCTGGATTGATTGATTGATTGATTGATTGATTGATTGATTGATTGATTGATTGATTGATTGATTGATTTGATTGACTGACTGACTGATAAATAAATAAATAGATAAACAAATAAATAAATACATTTACAAATCTGAAAATAAAATAAATGTTAATGGAAATAGAATAAAAAATAAATAAATAAATAAAAACTTCAGTACCACTTTATTTTCAAGGTGTTCTTGTTACACAATAACAATAAATTATGCATAATTACATGCAAGTAACCCTAAAACAAACCTTAATCCTAACACTTACCATACATGTAGTTAATTAATATTACTGAGTATTTAAATGCACTACAGTTAAATTACTAAAACTTTAACTAAAATGAAAAAGAAATTGAAAATAATATGGAAACTTCTCTACTTTTGAGTTTTTTGTTGATTTACCCATCCCACAAACACATTTTTAATCTTAAAATAAGAAAATCAAAAAAATTATTTATTTGTATAGATGTATAAAATACTATAGGATAATTAGCCTTATCAAGACAAACGAGTCTTCCAAACATTTTCTTCCAAAATGTCATTTCTATCATTTCTGTCCTTTATCTACAGAATATTATAAAAAATTAGAAATTCTTGTGACACATCAGTATGCTTATTGCTGGATATTGTTATTAGAAAAAAGCAATGTCTATAAAATCACAGCTTTTACACAGAGTGAATATGACTGTAAAAGTTTTTTTTTTTTCTTTTAATTAATATTGCTGCCAAAGTGATTACCAACATAAAACATGCCAGTCTGTTTTCTACTTCTCTCTTTAGTCATCATGTTGCTTTCTGAGTTTGTTGTTTTGCATCATGGATTTCAATCTCATTTTATGCTCTAAATTATCACTTAATGAATTTATGGCTTGGTTTTTGAGAACATTGGCTCCCTAATAAGATTGTTAGTCTGTCGAAAAGCATGCCACACTCATTATATTTTCCAATGGCGTGATTAAGTTGATTTGCAGAGCAAATCCATCAAAAGGGACAGGAGCATATACAAACCAATACACATAACACGCTATAACATGATTATATGATTTAATAAGTTATTAATGTAGTACACTGTGAAAGTAAAGTCATAAAGCCGGGCACAAGAAACACTAATACAGGAGAGCCGATCGGCGAGCAACCATGCAGAATGCATTTTATCATCTGGATACTTGCTTAATTCAATTCATAAGCTTTTCATATGTTAATATGAACAAAATAAGCAAATAATTGAAAAGTGAAATTGCTCAGTGGTGCTGCACCTAAACATAAACTAACTCAGGGATGTGGAAGCATAAATCAGCCGGCATAGCGTCTCCTGTGAACCATAGACTAGCATTGTTGTTCTGATAATTAATGCGGATTTGTTTCAAATGCCTTTTCTTTTTTTTTTCGTCATAATATTTTGCTTGGGATTCTATAAATAAAAAAGCAGCCCGTTTTATTTGGAAAAGTGCATCTATAAAAGTTGTCTTTTTTTTACTCTTCAAAAGACAGTCATATTATTTGTGCATGGCTTTGTTTCAAAGTTTGTTTTGATGTGAAACCAATTATTGTGCTGAACTTGTGGCCCTATGATTTTGTGTTTGGATTCTAACAATACAACCATGTAACGGAGCCAAACACTCAATCTATCTGTGCATAAATAATTCATGGCCATCGAGGAGAAGGAGGAGGAGGTTGGATGGATGGCATGTTGCTTTCTGTCACCCATCCAGAAGTTAACTAAAATGACAGCTTAAAAGAATGATGAAAAGAGATGTCATTTCAAGCCAAAATGAGCCCGTACTTCACTCTCTCTCCATTCTATCCCTCCTTTTCTCTCTCTCTTTCCTTCTCCCTTGCTCTCCTAGATATATGTCACAGGAAACAACCCAAACAACATCTTAATGGTGTCAGTGTTGGCGTTATTGACCACTGCCACCTCCTCTTAGCGTTGAGTCTGTCACAAAAAATGTCACTGGCTTCCACTGTCACTACCAGGCATAAAAAAAGAGAGAGAAAAAGAAAATGCACATGTGTGGAGCAGCAGGGGATGGTTTATGTCACACAGACTTATGTTATAATCCATAGCTGTGTGGCACTCACCAATAAATGGCTTCTGAGAGGACATTACAGTTCGTGACAGCGGTGTTTACTGAACAGCTGCTTGCCCTTACATTTCCGCAAAACATTTTAGTGACCAAGGGTCAATGATGAATTTTAAAATCACTTATGGATCACCCTCAATTCAAGGGCTGAAGATTATTTGAATTTTGAAAATTGGATTTCGAAAACATTCCTTGGGTTCCAAGTTTTCTCAGTTATAAAGTGCCATGAAAAGGTTTTCTTTCATATGGATTATTTCATTTGTGGATAATGGCTCTAACATGGTTCGCTGGAGTCCCAAAGCCTTAGAAATGTGGGTTTTTTTGTTTTGTTTGTTTTTAACCCTTTCCAGACTGATACACGTCAACTATTTTGTTTCTTATATGTTTTTGAATTTCTTTAGATCACAGCATGATGTGTTGCTCTTTAAGCATACTTCACTTTGTCAGACAGCTTCTATTTAAGTGATTTCTTGATTCAACAGCTCTGGCAGTAATCAGGCCTGGGTGTGGCTAGTGAAATTTAAGTCAGCTTTCTAAAATAATGTGGTTAATCACAGTTCTTTCATGATTTAACAGGAATGGCAATTCATTTTTCATGTAGGGCCAGGTAGGTTTGGACAGCTTTTTTCCCTTAATAAATAAAATCATCATTTAAAAACTACATTTTGTTTTTACTTTTATTATCTTTGTATAATATTAAAATTTGTTTGATGATTTGAATCTTTTAAGTGTGACAAATATGCAAAAAAAAAAATGAATGTATTTAATATTTTATTTGTTTTTATGTCCACAAAACTGAAGACTTTCTGAATGTATATAAATAATAGGCTATTTTAGAAAGGAACATAGACAAAAAGAAAAAGAAGAATTAGCAAGAATTAATAAATCATGAATAATTCATTGCTATTTTAAGAATAATATGTAATCATGTAATCAATGAAAAAATAAATGTAGTCTCATTACAAGTACTTAATTTTTGGAATTTATATAATCCTGATTACATGTAATTAGTTACTACCCAGCTCTGAGTGTCACATATGGGCATCATATATGGGCATTTTTCCACAAATGTCAAATGTAAGGAATGTTAATCTAGTGATGCTATTATTGGGGACTGATGTTCAAATAGCTTTAGATTAATTATTTAAACTAAACTAAATTATTTAAACTTTTACTTTTAATAATTATGCTTAATTACTAAACTTAATTACTTAATTATATATTATATATCTTTATAATTATTTAATTGTTATTAATAATAATTAATATGAATTCAAAATAATAATATTATAATGATTAATCATTATTATTTAATTATCATAATTAATTATACATGCATCACTTGACTCAAACTGAAGTGGCATGAGTATTAGACATGATAAGTCTGTATTTTTTTCAAATGCAATAATTTAGGATAATTAAACCAGTTAGGAGCATATTACATGTTGAACCAATTATTCACGTGTAAAAAAAATAAAAATGTAAAAAATAAAATAAACTTAACATTGATTTTACAATGTTTAAAAAAATGTTAGTACCAAATAGTTGTAGTGTCATGAATGGTTGCACTGGATTCACTGAATGGAGAATGGAGTCACTGCCACTGAATAATTTATGTTGCACATAACTTGTTTTAGGCCCTTCGATATGTTCAGAAATCTTGTCATACAAACCCGATTTCAAAAAAGTTGGGACACTGTACAAATTGTGAATAAAAACAGAATGCAATGATGTGGAAGTTTAACATTTAAATATTTTATTCAGAATACAGCATAGATGACATATCAAATGTTTAAACTGAGAAAATGTATAATTTTAATGGAAAAATAAGTTGATTTTAAATTTCATGGCATCAACACATCTCAAAAAAGTTGGGACAAGGCCATATTTACCACTGTGTGGCATCCCCTCTTCTTTTTATAACAGTCTGCAAATGTCTGGGGACTGAGGAGACAAGCTGCTCAAGTTTAGGAATAGGAATGGTTGTCCCATTCTTGTCTAATACAGGCTTCTAGTTGCTCAACTGTCTTAGGTCTTCTTTGTCGCATCTTCCTCTTTATGATGCACCAAATGTTTTCTACGGGTGAAAGATCTGGACTGCAGACTGGCCATTTCAGTACCCGGATCCTTCTTCTACGCAGCCATGATGTTGTAATTGATGCAGTATGTGGTCTGGCATTGTCATGTTGGAAAATGCAAGGCCTTCCCTGAAAGAGACGACGTCTGGATGGGAGCATATGTTGTTCTAGAACTTGGATTTACCTTTCAGCATTGATGGTGTCTTTCCAGATGTGTAAGCTGCCCATGCCACACGCACTCATGCAACCCCATACCACCAGAGATGCAGGCTTCTGAACTGAGCGCTGATAACAACTTGGGTTGTCCTTGTCCTCTTTAGTCCGGATGACATGGTGTCCCAGTTTTCCAAAAAGAACTTCAAATTTTGATTTCGTCTGACCACAAAACAGTTTTCCACTTTGCCACAGTCCATTTTAAATGAGCCTTGGCCCAGAGAAAACGCCTGCGCTTCTGGATCATGTTTAGATATGGCTTATTTTTTGACCTATAAAGTTTTAGCCGGCAACAGCGAATGGCACAGTGGATTGTGTTCACCGACAATGTTTTCTGGAAGTATTCCTGAGCCCATGTTGTGATTTTCATTACAGTGGCATTCCTGTATGTGATGCACTGCCGTCTAAGGGTCCGAAGATCAAGGGCATCCAGTATGGTTTTCCAGCCTTGACCCTTACGCACAGAGATTGTTCCAGATTCTCTGAATCTTTGGATGATATTATGCACTGCAGATGATGATAACTTCAAACTCTTTGCAGTTTTTCTCTGAGAAACTCCTTTCTGATATTGCTCCACTATTTTTCACCACAGCATTGGGAGAATTGGTGATCCTCTGTCCATCTTGACTTCTGAGAGACACTGCCACTCTGAGAAGCCCTTTTTATACCCAATCATGTTGCCAATTGACCTAATAAGTTGCAAATTGGTCCTCCAGCTGTTCCCTTATATGTACATTTAACTTTTTCCGGACTCTTATTGCTACCTGTCCCAACTTTTTTGGAATGTGTAGCTCTCATGAAATCCAAAATGAGCCAATATTTGGCATGACTTTTCAAAATGTATCACTTTCAACATTTGATATTTTTTACTCACAATTTGTACAGTGTCCCAACTTTTTTGGAATCAGGTTTGTATATACTAATACATTATCAACATTCTCTCAGCCATTTTTAAGAATATGTTAAAAAAAAGTCATATTAAATTCAGTTTAAATGAAACCAAAAATAATTAACTAACTCCTAAAAAATTGTAAAAAACCACAAAAAAAAGCAGCTATTGTTAAAAGTTCAAGTTAATGACAGTTTCAGTGGGGAGTTTTTAATTATATCTTTACTCTTCCACTTTGGTGTTCCCTCTTAAATGTGAAGGTCAGAAAAGTGTTTTGTAAAAGTAAAGTCTTTCTCCTCGCTGTCTACCTCCCTCACACGCACACACACACACACACGATAACGCACAAATGAAAGTTAAATCTGCGTGGTGCGCGGTAGCTCTTTTCACCTGTCATCTCCCATTAGAGTGTGCAGTGACTGACCTTGGGCCGTCTCCCCTGCATTAGGGCCGGAGGGGAGTGAACATTGTCTCAGTGTTGAGTTAACGTAATGATAACTCTGTGAAATCAGGCCCGCGCCCTGCACCGGCTCCTATTACGCCTCCCCAAATTAATTTGCAAGGTTGATTCTGCCTTGCTAATGCATATGGCACATGCTAACCTGCCCACTCACTGCTACTGAATGCACTTGTATCTGCACACATGCTCAGGGATGGAGACGGCCAAGGTTTAAAGCAAATTCATCATTAGGCGCTATCTAAATGTGAACAATTCACGTCATACTTTATGTACATTTTAGATGTTATAAAACATGCTTTTAAAGAGCCAGTAATAAGTCTCTGAGCTAAAATCACCCGAAATTGACAACAAGAAAAGACTTATGCATTGAGGTAGGCCTAATAGTTTTTTTTTTTTAAATGAGCAGGCTTTTAGACATGGTTGTCATTCATTGATGGAGAGGTGGATGGATTTTTAAAACTAAAGTGATAACGGAAGAAGGGACAGAAGAATAGAGCCGGTGCAAGAATCACGTCAGCACTAATGTGAGCTGACAGCTAGTAGCCTTTTCCTCTGTGCTCTTTCTTCTCTTTCATACTAATCCAAATAAGTCACCAATCAGCACGTATTAGACTTGTTTAGAGTTACGTGCCTCTCTGACGGGCGGGCCGGTCAGCTTAATGATTGATTCGGTGGTAACGGGAGAAATGAGAATGAGAGAGAATTGGTTTTGAGGAGGGAAGGACAAAGGAAGGGAGGGAACGGTCATATTAAAGTCTTATTTACTTTGTCTTTTTGACAAAGAGGCTGATGGGACGTGACATGGTGCTATGAAAGTGTAACGAGGACGTCTGCATCTCGGGTGTGGACAGAATCTTTTAGTGTGCAAGCGTGCAGCTCTTACCACATTTAGGTTTGGTTCTTGTCTTGACTTGAGGGCGGCAAACTTTTGATGTAAACCCTGGTGCACTTTGTGTAACTTATTATGGTCAAGAATTGCCCACTTAAGGTTTAAATGCTCAATTAAGGCTTGAGCATTTAAAGCAACAGACAACATAACTGCAGCACATGCTTATAATGAACAATGTTATCGTCCATTGGTGTAGACGCTAATGTAGTTATTATTAAGATATCGTTCTTGATTTAAACAGGTCTTTAGAATGCCAGGGGAATGGCTAATATGTAAAGTGATCAAGTTTGGTGTGCTTCAGTTTGACATTCAGTTTGACAAATCTGAAATTGTATCTGCTACAGTAGTAGACTACTGTCATACAGATCAAATCAACAAAATTATGCCATTAAGACAACTGGGTAGTCAACGGGTGCTTGATTTGAAATCATAGAAAGTCACTTTATGGTGTATTTATTCATAATCATGAACATTTAAATTACATATCAAATTATATTACTGAAGCTAAAAGGGTCAAAGTAACCATTCCCCTTAATTTGTGCTATCAGTGAGTTTTATGTTAGCAAGCAACAGCTTAGAACACAAGCTTAGAATTTACATTTATGTATTTATCAGATGCTTTTATCCAAAGTGACTTACAGTGCATTCAGGTGTATTTTTTTTTTATCAGTATTAGCAATGATAACTAAAAAAGGGGTCATATTTCAATTTTTCCTTTCTCTTTGGAGTGTTACAATCTATTGGTGCATAAAGAAGATCTGTAAAGTTGCAAAGACTAAAGTCTCAAATCCAAAGAGATATTCTTTATAAAAGTTAAGAGTCAACCACACCCTCCTAAAACCCTTCATTCTAACACGCCCCCACATGTCTACGTCACTGTGTGGGAAGATTTGCATAGCGCCACCCAAAAGAAAGAAGGCGTAACTTTTATTCTCTCTGTTGCTGCCGCCGCCATGTGTTTCATTGTGAAAGCAAAACTACTTTGTTTGGCCTTCCAAAAGAGGACACAACTAGAAATCAGTGGTTAAGTTGCATTTATAACACTGTTCCAGAACAGTTCAACCCAAATATTCAGATGTGTGCAGCGCATTTTACAGAGGACTGTTTCCTGGAAGAGTAGCCTACAATGTCAGGGTCTGTTTCTATAAAGTGGGGCAATTCCAACTTTGCAAGGATAGTCTGGCGCTTCTGATTCACAGCATGTAAGTACATTTTCATATTTAAAGAATTTGCCAATGATGATTCTAACGCGAATTTTGAGCAGTGTAGAGAAGCGCTTGTTGTTTATCATTTCTCCGATCACAAATACAGACATGGGTTTTATGTTTACGCAGCACGATATGCAACACAGCATGTAAAACATAGTATAAGTCATTGTAATCAGTAATTATGTCCCCACTGGAAGCAACAAATGCCTCGTTTGTAATGAGTTTTATTGGTTTTGTCTCTTTGCGCCGGGACACATGGCATCACAGTATGGTAAGGGGCGTAACATTTCTGTCACACGCTTGAGGTATTCAGCCAATCACAACGCATTGGATAGCTAGCCAATCAGTGTACACCTTGCTTTTCAGAACGATGAACTTTGTAAAAATCGGCGTTTCAGAAAGGCGGGGCATAGAGGAGTAACTATAACAATACAGTACATGGAAAATAATGTGTTTTTTTAACCTTAAACCGCATAAACACGTTGCATTACACTAAATACACAAAATAATGTTCTTTTTAGCAACATCATATGACCCCTTTAAGAAAATCTCCCTATAATTTAAACCACATCAATTAATAAAGCAAAGTCACCAGATTACACATTTCACTTGCTTTGTGTTTTCAGTAAGTCCTCTGTTAGTTAAGCCTACTAGCTTAGCATAGTGTTAATTGTTTAAGAAAATCTCTTTTGATTAGTTAGAACCCAATTTCATGATAATTAAACCACGTGTTTTCAGTTAGAAAGTTATAAATTGGACAGCTTAGACTCGCCTACCATAGAGTGAATTCCAAACGGCTTTTTTGCGCCCTTGAAGGGCACTTCTGGAAGGGGACGCCATCCGTAGGGACGTTCCAAACGAAAGTGAACAACTGAATCCCTTCATGAAGGGCCCTTCCAAACGTCTGTTAGCGAAGGGAACATGCAATGGTCACTTCAAGAAAGTGATTTCCGTTGTTATCATGTGATCTTCGGTTAGGAGATCTTACAATGCATTTTAATGCAAAGTTGTTTACTACAAACTCAATACAACTGATGGAGTGCTGAATGCTGCAGGCACACGCAGTGTTGTCAAGGTAACATCTGGTCAGTCATTCACTTCTCCAAGGGAGTTCCAAACACTTATACAAGACAGTAATGCCCTACACCCTTCAAAGAACACACTTCAAGGTAACTCCACATATAAATAAAAAGATCATAATAAAAACAAATACAACACAAATATCGCCCACAGAGTTATCTTAAAAAGCTCTTTTGATTAGCTACAAGATATAATGAAATAAACTGTTTTCAGTAGCCGTTTAGCAAGCAAACAGTTTCCGCTGTAGCCTAGCATAGTTGTAACAGCTTACAGCTCTTTTGATTAGCTAGAACAAGATATTTTGACAAGTAGGCCTACTAGCCTAGCATATTGCTAAGATATTCCCCTTTCTCTGTTCGTACGCCTATAGTTAGCAACTTCATTCAAATAACATATAAAATGATGTAATCAATAATCATGGGGGGGGGGGGGGATGGGAGGATCACGATGCCGGCTCAACATCGTGAAGTCTATCAGCCATCGGCAATAGATGGTGTTGTCTATCGGCCCAACCATAGTTCGGAAGCCTGTGCAATGATGTCGTTTCCTGACATCCATCGACTGAACAGCGTTTTCTTGACATTTTTCCATGTTGTTGTTGCTCAGCAATGGCATGAATGCGATGTTGTCTGGGGGTTTGGCAAAAGGAGGGTGGGATGATGGCCAGTACTCGGGGTGGTGACTGAAGGCGCTGACTGTGTAGTTCTGACATCACCTTTTTAAGGAAGTCACAACGGCTCATGAAAAGGCACAGCTACTTTATGCAGGCTGTGTGCATTTGTCTGTGGATTGACTGTTTTAAAACTTATATGTTAGTTACATATACACCACACCTATCATAAAAAAAAAAAAGAAAATTAAATTTCAACAATAACAAAACTTTGAAGCTCATACTTATGTGTTTCCAATTCGAAGGCAGAAGTGTTTTTTTCCCATCACTATTTGCAGTAATAGGATGTATGGAAGTGCATTCAAGTATAAAGCAGTCTAAAGCAGTGATCTTTTTTGTATTTTGCCTATAGAACAATCTCTCTCTACATTAATTTACAGTATATAACATTTTTTGATGTTCTTGCCTCTCAGAGATCTGTCAAATGAGAACATCAGTATTCTGATCTCATCTTTGCCCCTTGACGGTCTCTCTCTCTCTCTCTCTCTCTCTCTCTCCACTTACACAGAAATAGTTTATGCTTCTGACAAGAAAATGCTTCTAATCCTGTGGTTTGTTAGGGAGCAAACACACGCAATTGGCCAGTTATTATTCAGTGTGGAATTTTCTTTGCGGGGTGTTTGTGGTCTCCATGACGACTAAGTATAGAGCGCAGACACATGCGACAGCCTCTTCCCCTTATGGTGCCACACGGGGTATAGTGGAAGATGGTAAAGATAACACTCAAAGGCTTGCACTTTTACTTGGGCAAGCTCTAACCTGCCACTCACACACAGATAAAGAGAGTGTGTATTATTCATGCGATTCGATATGCAGATGTTTGCATTGCGTACATGGGATTTGTATGTGTGTGTTTTATTTATGCATACTTTTATCTGAGTGGGGGATATTCATGGAATTTGAATGTTTTTCAGTCCATTCGTTGCGAGATGGCTCTTATTTAATGCCTTACATTTATTTGTTGAAGAGTGTGTGCCTGTGGTTTATGTTTGTGTTATAATAAAAGCACAGCTATGAAATCATCCGCTCCAGCTGAGCTCTGTACAATGGAGATGGGTTTCATTTTATTCTGATGTTTTCATTTTCTTTTTTGTCCCGTTATTATTTTAATTTACAGGTTTTTCTTTAGTGAGCACTTTTGACCCTGTGGACTTTCTGAAAGTAAACTCTTCTAAAACACATTTTGCACACTCTTCACATGTTTATTTTTATTTTTTTTCCCACAATTATTTCCTCTGGAGTGTCATTTCCAGCACATCCCAAATGATTTATTGTGTTTAATAATATTCAAATTATATTTTAACAATTTTCGCAGTAAAGCCTTTTAAAGGGTGATATGAAAAAGATAATAAAGAACAATAAACAAACTAAAAACTATTATTTATCCTCTTTATGTAGACTTTATGATATAAAAAACACATTATTTTCCACATACTGAACATTACTGTTTCTCCTCTATGCCCCGCCTTTCTGAAACGTGTCAATTTTTACAAAGCTCATCGGTCTGAAAAGCAAGGTTTGCTCTGATTGGCCAGTTATCCAGTGCGTTGTGATTGGTCGAATACCTCAAGCGTATGACGGAAATGTCACCCCCTTTACCATATTGTGATGCTATGTATTGCATGGCAGTGGCATCAACAATACTACAGCGAGAATCAAAGTTATGCCTTCTTTCTTTGCGTGAACATTTGGGTGGTGTTACGCAAATCTTCCCACACAGTGACGTAGACATGTGGGGGCGTGTTTAAACGATGTGTTTTAGGAGGGCGTGGATGAGTCTTTTATAAAGAATATATTTTTGGGTTTGAGACTTTAGTCTTTGCAACTTTAGGGATCTTATCTGTTCACAAACAGCTTTTAACACTCCAAAGAGAGAGAAAACTTGAAATTGCATCATATGACGCATTTGATTTTGCTAGCATTTTATGTATCCTTTATACATAATTTAGACCAATTTACAGCTTATTTTAAAAATGACAGATATTAATGAATTTTCAGACAGATATATCTTCACACATCACATCTAATTTTTCATTACAAGCTCTTCTCGGACACTGTCTTCTTGGTAAATGAATGCCTTTGGAAAACATTTGGAAAAACTTTATTTGGGAAAAAATTAATTCATCAATCATAAAAATCGTCATTTCTAAAAAATTTGTATAATTATTTATTAAACTGATATTATTCAACTCTTTGCTTAGATCAGGTGTTTTCAGATTGGGATCTAGAGAGTGTTAGAAGGTCCATGAAAATGTTTAAGGGGAAAAACAGTGTAATTCATTTATATAATGAATTATTAGTATATATAATTTATAATAATTTATAAAAAATATTGATGGTAAATAATTAATTTAAATAAATGGATAATACATCTAACAGTACAGTACTAGAAGTAGAAATAAAATGTAATAATATAATGTAATAAAATTTTTCAATTGCTATTTTACATGTTTATATACTGTAGATTTTTCACAGTATAAATTCAGCCTTTGTCCATGAAAATATGTAGCTGCCTTTTTTTTTTTTTTTTCTCACAATGATCACATTTGGGGGTCCATGGCACATAAAATTTGAGAACCCCTGGCTTTGCTCATCGTAGTTTTAAAAATGTATTATCTCATATTTTTATGATGGGTTTTGATGTTTATTCCAGAAAATGCCTTGGACAGAGGTCAAACAATGAAAGCTAAACATAAAAGGCATTTAAAAAGCAGTGTAAATAAATCATGAAGATGCCATAGTAAAAAGTCCGTTTTAATGTGACCTCACAACAAAAACAACTAGTCTAAACATGTTAGTTTTAGTCAGAAAAGTGTCCAATATTGAAAAAGCAAACCTGTATGTTCTGTTAACTCTTGTCATGTCTCTTTCTTTCATTCTAAGTGCAATGAAAGGTGAGTTGTCATGGTTGGTGACCTTTTAGAGGTCAGAGGTCAGGGTGATGGCAGTGACCCTTCTTTACTCATCAAAATGTGATCTGTCAGTTTGCCACTCTTCTTTCTACATGCTCCATTTTAACCATCTACTTAACTGTTTGTGTTGCATGCGTGAGCATGTTTGTGCATGCATTATCTTATTTAATGCCTTCTGGATATGCCAGAGGGAAAATCGTTCAAACCCCAAGTCGTCTTCTCATAGAGGGAACACCCTTTCATTCCTCCTCGCATTCCCTTCTCGGTTTCACCTCAGACGGATAGAACAGAGGATGTCTCCCTTTTAACCTGCTCCCCTGTGTAACTCTGCTCAGCAGAACTGTAACAAGAGAGCAGCCGATGAGAACACACAGCTAGTGACATTTTCCCTAAATTCCCAGCAGAGCTCTTCTCTGTTCCTGTTTCTTTTACAGATATTGGAAGCCCCTGATTGTTTGTTTGTTTGCTAGCGTGTTTGATGAGCAGCGTTTGTGGAGGGATGAGTCTGTTTTCCATTTGGAGGGGCATGTTTGCCCTACACACTCAGCAGGGGTGTGATGTCATATTAGTGTGTGTGTGTGTGTGTGTGTGTGTGTGTGTGTGTGTGTGTGTGTGTGTGTGTGTGTGTGTGTGTGTGTGTGTGCATCTGACTCAGTGATTTTGATAGTGTGAGGGTTTGTGGGGCAAAATAAAAGATTCTCATTGGGCTAAATTGACACAACTGCCCACAAATTTACAACACATTGATTTTCCATTGGTGCACCATCTACACATTGCCCACTCTGCTGTCTTGTCAATAATATCTTTCTCTTGTTCAAAGCTGATAGCTTTAGCTTGTTTGAACAGTTTTCCTGTATCTTTCTGGGTTTTTAATTTTTTTTTTTTTTTTTTTTTTTTTGCTTTAAATATCAGCTGACAGTTTTTCTTTAAAGGGAAAAACAGTATGAGAGATCTCCTTTCAGCTTAAAAGGGGTCTAAAGAGCTCATGTAAATGGACTGTCTTGACTCTAAATGCGTATGCAGTTTAGCTTTTCATATTAGCAGCTTTTTCCATTTTTGTCAGTTTCATTTCGCTTTCCATCAACATTTGTACAAACACACACACAAAATGTGAGAAAACCTAGATCTACCAAACTAGCATTTAAAGACACTTTAGGTGTTTCCAACATGAAGTTTGAATAGTGTGTGTGTGATAGGAATATTTGACAACAGGCCATTGAATTACTAGAAAAATAATGCAGACCTAAGGTGGTAACGAAGTCAATTATTCTGCTTATACTTTGGTTACCACACGTGATGACATTGTTCATATGTATTTTCTTATACATCTCATCTCAAACCTCCATCACTAATTCCAAAACGTCATTTTAGATCTATAACGGTGGCTTGAGCCATTGATAATGCAGTTATTAAAGGGACAGTTCACCCAAAAAGGAAAATTATTTCATTAATTACTCACCCTCCTGTCGTTCCAAATATGCAGGACCTTCGTTCATCTTCGGAACACAAAATAAAATATTTTAAATGAAATGCGAGAGCTTTCTGACCCTCTATGGACAGCAATGTAACAAAAAGTATTCTTGTAGCTTCATAACATTACGGTTGAACCACTGATGTCACATGAGCTTTTATCAATGTCTTTACTTTCTGGGCCTGGGGGTGTTTCAGTTACATTGCTGTCTATGGAGTGTCAGAAATCTCTCGGATTTCATCAAAATAATCTTAATCTATGCTCTAACGATGAATGAAGGTCTCACGGGTTTGGAACGACATGAGGGTGAGTAATTAATGACAGAATTTTCATTTTTGGGTTAACTATCCCTGTCTAGTTCAGTTATTAGAAAGAGAGAGACAGAGAGATCGATCAAGCATGACCTGAAACACCTAAGCATTTTATCACAGTATTGCATCAACTAATATGGAAAAATAAAGAAAAACTAATTCAAAAACATTAAAGAACAGTAATGTCACCTCCAGCGTTGAAAAGTTTCATTTGTATGGGAGAGAGCAGGGAAAAGAGTGTGTGAACAGTCAATAATAAAACATAATTTTGTGAGACAAATGTGGAAATAGTTTGTCCTTTTTATCCTATTGTTTGTTATATTAATTTGTTTGTCCAGTGTCATTGTGGGTTTTAGTTATTTTGTTTTTATACTCTAAAAACACTACACCTTAAAAAACAAAAAAAATCATTCAAAAAAATAATAAACAACAACAATGTCAACAAGACCTGCCTGGAACTACTTTACTCGTGTGTTTCCCTGAAAATAACTGCACACCTTGGAATGTTTGTCATTCAGTGATATGAACAGAATGGTTTTGAATATATATCTATATAAGAAGTCAATTTCTGCCACTGAATAAAAAATTAAAAAAGGTAATTGCAACATTTTATCTCACAATTCTTTTTTCCTCAGAATTGTGAGATATAAACGTGCCATTCTGAGTTATAAAGTCAGTATTGCATAATGTACTTGCAATCGTGAGAAAAAATAAAACTTGCGACATATAAATTGCAAGGCAGTAAACTGCAAGGCAGCTTAATATGTTTTGTAATAGAGAGATACCAACACACTCACATTTTTTAAATTGAAATCGATGTTGGGTTTTTGCCACATTTTTAATAGAAGCACAATGCCAAACTCAGATGTCCTTCACTTGAATAAGCACAGAACAATGTAGACAATTATTACAAGAACATATAGATGTGTATATGTTACAGTGAAATAGACAAAGCTATAGAAAGTGATGAATTTAATTTCTGCATTTACATTCCACACCTGAAGCTGTTCAGATCTGACCTCAGACCTGACAATCACAGATCACACACTGACCACACACATACGCATGTTTACATTACACACACTCACACAGGCACTCAAAATTTACATATTAAACATTTATAAATATAACCCAGCCCAGACATAAACAAATCCCCTACATGCACATAAAGACACTCTGTCCTATCCCAGCATTCCCTGTAGTATTCCCATTGTTTTACATTAGCATTCATGTAGATACATCACCTCAAACCCACATTGGCACACATACATAATCACACATACAGCAACAACAAATCAGCCCTCAAACGTCCTTATGAACATAATCACACCAAATACAAAAACACTCACGAACGCATGTAAACACAAGCCTCGGTTCAGCATACATAAATAGCTATAAAGAACAATTTAGCATTTAAAATCTGATTCACAGTCAAAATCTGCTCGCATACTCGCAGGAGGTCCATGGGAAAAATATCATATGAATGATTAATCCATGCGCACATAGGCCAGGCACACATACACACTCACATTCATGTAAATCATACCTTCCTGTATCTGTTTCATGAATTATATAGATGTCTCAGAGGTTGGAAGTAGGAATTTAAATTGAAACTCCATTATTCATGATCACACCTCTTTCTCCTGACACCGTAATGTGTGTAAAACACATGTCACAGTGGACACTCATAAATACACCTGGGTACACCATAACACCTGACATGGGACTTGCACAGACTCCCTCTCTCTCTAACCAGTGTGCGGAAACTAGTGGAGGTCCCTTCATTGAATTGAATTGAATTGAATTGAATTCATTGAATTTCAGTGTAGATCTCATACATCTCAGTGAGATCCAGTGACTTTAGAGACTGAAAACATGACTTAAGACACCCAGAACTGTCAACTATCTAATGAAACTGGGGAGTCACATCCCACTTTATATCTTTATGTTTAAGAACATTTGTATTTGATATATATACTGTGTGTATATATATAGTATATATATATATATATATATATATATATATATATACACACACACACACACACACGCACACACACACACACACACACTCTAAAAAATGCTGGGTTAAAAACAACTCAGCATGGGTTATTTGGCAACCCAGCGCTGGGTAAATATTGGGCAGAACACAGGCTTGGTTATTTTGACCCTGCTGGTTGGGTTAAACGTTTTTACCCACCATGCTGGGTTGTTTAATATATTGTTTAAAATTATAATATTGCTGGCTTAAAATGGGCTGGAAATTAAAAATCACATGCGCCTTTTTGGCACCAATGTTTTATTCCATTTTGTGTATTAAAACATGGGCGCATCTGATGACAGTATGAACAAAGTATTACATTAATCAGTTTAAAACAAATACCATTCTATTTTGATGAAATAAAATATCAAATAATAAGTCCTTATATCAAATTAGTTAATTGAATGTGACTAATTTTACTAAAATAGTAATCCCAGCCACTTAACTATTTGGCCAAATGGGTGATTGAAAAGCCTTTACAGATGCCTTCCATAGTGAAAAATAAATATACAAAAATGTATTTGAAATACAATTATTTCATTTCATGCTAAGTATACTACAAATACATTTACATATTATTTACATATTACTTAACTGGTATAAGTCTGCTAAATTGGAACAACTAATTTTGTACTTAATGCACTTTAATTGTAAGAAAGTAGTGCCGAAGTCCAACTAAAGATATACTGAACTATATTTGATTGTGAACTATTAAAAGTGGAACTATTACAAGTATACTTTAGGTACACTTTAAATATCTTGCATTTAAATATTATTCAAAGATCATACAATCCTCATAGATAGTGACATTAAAACACATTTTATGCTTAATATTGATAAATGTTCATTGTGCACAAGCAGTACTCCAAATAAAGTTTAATTATAATTTGTATATTTATATAAGTATATGTGAGTAAATAGACAATAAATAAAGCAAATGAATGTGAATTTTCAATGAATTTTCAATACAGTATATTACTATTTTATTAGGGTTTGTAATATATATATATATATATATATATATATATATATCTATATATATATATATATATATATATATATATATATATATATAATGTTGTTGACCATTAACTGAATGATACTGTGACAACTAATTATTATTAGCAATAATAATAATAATAATAATCCCTTTTCTGCATTCTTTGTCTTGTGACTAAGCAGTAACTGAGTGTCTATATGATATACCATTAGAATGTAAGCTATTGGTTACCTGCTAGCTAGCTACAACTCACTGACATTGAATGCTGGATATTTTTATTTTCACCATTATCATCCAGCTCTTTGTCACAAAATAAGCTTCATAATTCATCTTCAGTAGTTAGAAACTGCTGTCTTCTCATGCTATCCACAGGCTTTACCCTCAATACATTTCTCAGTGACAAAGTGGCGTACGTGCAGTTAAATTTTTTTATATACATATTTAACATATTATATACATATTAACATAATTATAATTCTGTTTTTGAAGTGCTTCACTCCATTCAAAAGTTTGACGTCTGTAAAATGTTTGGAAAAGCCTCTTATGCTTACCAGTGCTGCATTTATTTAATCTAAATACCTATAATATTGTGAAATATTATTACAATTTAAAATAATGGTTTTATGTTTGAATATATTTTGAAATGTAATTTATTTCTGTGATGCAATGCTGAATTTTTTAGCATCATTACTCCAGTTTTCAGTGTCACATGATCTTTCAGAAATCATTGTAATGTCCTGATTTGCTGTTCAAGAAACGTGTATTACTATTATTATTATCGAAAAAGTAATGCTGCTTAATTTTTTTTTTTTTTTTTTTTTTTTAAAAAAAATTTTTTTTTTTTTT